>NW_013666361.1:199831-201517 GCF_000517525.1 Limulus polyphemus
AAGATGGAAAGCATCATCTATAAGAATGGAAACTATTTCATTTAATAAATGTTTTGTTTTTGATGTATAAGTTGTTCAGGTTTTTTCATAAAAAAAGCGACATTAATTTCTTGACGAGCTAATATATCAATACATCTTATTGTCAGACTACGCTGATGATGGAATAAGTGTAAATAAAATACTAAAATGATATAAAGAAAACCGTCTACAACATTTATACAGTGCGAACTCTCTTAACAGTCTAAACATCGACTTTGGTTTTCTCATGTATCGATTTCATTAAACGATGACAAAGTTCCCATGTACAAGAAAACCTGAAAATGTATAATTATTTTTTCCTTTTTTTTTTTTTCGATATTCACGCAAAGTTACACAAACGGCTATCTATGTTAGCCGACCGTAACCTTGAACTTATTGACTGGATGGAAGGCAGCTAGTCAACAGCATCCAGCGCCAACTGCGACCTCGTGAATAACATGCCAGAATGTTTAGATGACGTTCGGTGGTTCACGTCTTGCTAACGCCAAAATAAAAAAGAAAATATCGCGCTCCGCACTTTAGAGACGTGGGTACGTTATAAGAGTGATGGTCCAGTCCCATTATTAGGTTTAACAAGAGCAACCCAAGAGTTGGCGGTGGGTGGTGTTGACTAACTGTTTTCACTCTAGTCTATCACTTAAATTATGTGCGGCTTTCGTTTAGATGAAGAAGCATAAAATAAGTATTTTCCAAATATTATATTCCACTCAAACATTTCGTGCATAACTAACTTAATATATTATTATACGTGTAATATTTCAATATCGTTTGAGGGCACCATGACATGCATTTTCGAACAGATTTAACGGATATTGTCGAATGCATTTAGAAGGTCACCAACAGCGTTTCGTTCTTAGTTTTATCGTGTGAAATAATATTTAAAAAGAAGACTGTAATTCATGTGAATGAATATTTTCTGCAGCACCGAAATTGTTCTACAGAATCAGAAAGCAGATGGATGTGATGGTGCTGGAGATTGTTCGAAAACTGGGAGTCGAGAAGATTATGTAGTTTTAATAATCCTGTTACTAATTTAGTGCATCGCTAACATATTGTTTGTATTTTCTTTGGTGAGACACAAAATATCGCGTTTTAATATAGTAGAAATAGAAATGTAATATTACATTTCCTGTTTGTTTGTTTGTAAATAAGCCCAAAGCTACACAATGGGCTATCTGTGCTCTGCCCACTAAGGGTATCGAAACCCGGATTCTAGCGTTCTATCAAGTCATCTCATAAGTTCTGTCCGGATTTTAATTCTTTGAAATTTACTAGTAATTTAGAATGTTTAATGGAAATAAAAAATATTTATATATCATACATATGTATTTGGGCATATTTAAACTTATTAAATTTTATTTTCCACAGAATAAAGTATTTCAAATTTCACTGATTAAAGCCCTTTGAACATGAAAGTATCTAAGGAGCATTTGAGGCATATAATGCTTTATGAGTTTAAAAAATGGAATTCTGCAGCCGAAGCGACTCGAAATATTCACTCAGCTTATGGAGAAGAATGCCTGAATGAAAAAACTTGCAGAAGATGGTTTGCAAAATTCAGAAGTGAAAATTTCAGCCTTGAAGATGAAGACCGAACAGGACGTCCAGTTGAGTTTGATGATATGCTCCTTGTGGCATCACTTGAAG
>NW_013666361.1:202406-242528 GCF_000517525.1 Limulus polyphemus
ATAGATAATCATGGAAACTACATTGATGATTAAATTTCAATAAAATGTAAGATTTGATCATCGTTTTCTTTATTTAAAATCCGGACAGAACTTATGGGATGACCTGATAAGTCCGCAGACATACCGCTGTGCCACTAGGGGCTACACTTTCTGTCCATGCATAGTTTGCATAATGCTTAAAGTAACTTACGCACTATAAAGAAATAAATTTGCGTTTGTCTCTTTAAAACATATTGCTAACAAACAAAAGTACCCGTCCCCAGTGACGGGAAAAGCTTAAGTTAATCTATCAATTTAAATTAATTCACGGACTTTAAAAATATTAATTGTGTTGCACTCTTGGTTTCACTCAGAGCCAAAGCTCTAAGCTACTTATACTGCCCACCGCGAAAAGTAATTGTTGAGCATTTCAGTCATGCTAAAAACCGCTCAACAATAACATACAGTAAATCGATATTTTTATTCTTTAAGTTACGTCACATTTTGAAATGTGAATAATAGTGTGATTAATTCCTAACAATTTATTGTAGAATATCCTGCTTGCGAAATAAAATTTGGCAGCAACATTATTCATGCCTGTCCCATTATTTCAAAAGTGAATGTTGAGCCTTGTCTGCGCGCGCAGCTTTTCAAACGGGAGACAGGCGAACGCTCGGACAGACACCACGGTTCGCAATATATATATATATATACGATAAGAGCAGATACATAACATTACAAAATGAAAGAAAAGCTGGTATATCCCAGTTGATATCTAGGAGAGGCTTGCTGAGATTAAAACCCCACTTTTCAGCTTTCTGTTCAATATTCCCCAAAGCAAAAGAAAGAGCTTAATAATGTTTAAATAAGCTAATAAATTCACATGAAAACCGTTAAGAGTTATACTTCATTAAATTTTAATATGTTAGGCCCTAGGTTTACGTATCCTGGCACACACTGTCCTCCACCGTAACGTTTTTAATTATAGTAACGTAGCTATGAAAGGTAAATACAACTTCAATTAACTAGCTATTTATATGTCCTGTATTTTAAAAAGGTGTCTTTCATTAAGCAGTATTATGTTAAAAAATTAAATATTATGTCTTTCACGTGTGTAATGATGAATAAGGACAATTCCGAGTAAATTTGAATCCACTCTAAATATTAATGTTTCTTTTGAATTGCTTTTTTATTTAGTTCTAAAATCTCTATGTATGGCTAATGTATTCAAAATGAAGTTTGATAACAAGGTTTTTGCTCGTAGCTTGTTAAATAAAAACAAGCAGTTCTTTAGTCTCCATCGTTTATTCCCTCTCACACCAAACATGCTCGCCCTTTCAGCCGTGAGGGCGTTATAATGTGACGGTCAATCCCACTATTCGTTGGTAAAAGTGTAACCCAAGAGTTGGCGGTGGGTGGTGATGACTAGCTGCCCTCCCTCTAGTCTTACACTGCTAAATTAGGGACGGCTAGCGCAGATAGCCCTCGTGTAGCTTGGCGCGAAATTCAAAAACAAACAAACAAACCATCGTTTATATGGAACCATCTGAAGGTTTCTTACAGAATTACATTTAAGGCTTCTAGCGAAGGCTGTGCAAAAGTTTTCATTTCAAAACCTGTACACAAGTTATGATTATCGCAAACTAAATAGTTTTTTTATGTGTTTGCTAATTTTATTTAGAGGTAGGTAAAGTTAGAGAATGGGCTAACTGCGCTGTGCCCGATGCAAGGGTCAAACCCAGAATTTTAATGCTATAAGCCCTAAAGCTTATTTCGGAACACCTGCGGGCAGCGATTTTGATATATGAAATTATGTTTCATATGGCCATGAATCAAACTTTGATAAAAACATATATCTCGCTTTTACTGACTGTTCTCGAAACTTGTGTAAATTCGGCACACGTTTCTAAAACTAAATGTTACGTATCTTTGCAAAATACATTTGTGATCGATCAAAACATTTTACCGTTTTAGTTTTCTGTTTTTATACTTCAAGCACATCTTTAATTTGTGTTGTTGGTTTTTTTGTGCGCGTCAGAGTTAAATTCACATTCAACAAACTTCCTCTCAAAATTATGTTGATTTATGATTGTAACAGTTTCAGTTACTGAATTTTTCGTTTCACATGTATTCACTTTTAAGGATATCAAGATTTATTAAGGTTTACTATTCAAAAATAACGAATAATAACTCAGTATGAAAACAGTTTTCTGCCGTTATTTTATGTTTACATAAAAAACGTGATTTGTTGATAAAAAGCATTACCAGTGTAGTAAACATATGTAGAAAAAAAGAAGAGGAACGTTTTCGTTAGAGAAAAATTGAGCTTGAAAAATAGGACTTAAATAATTTATTTCATTTAATTAAAAATCTTAATTTGTGTTATTATACTAAATACAATTTGGACTTTTACATGTAATCAACAGATGTTTTTCGACCTTGAATTGAATGTGGAATATTTTGAAGATAGGTAACGCCAAGAATTTTTACAATAATGTAAAAAGAAATTTTGCAACAGCATATAAAAGTTTCCTACTCACCAGTTTGACGAGTGGCGTACAATCACTGTTTTTCTGGCCCTATATAATAGCTAAAGAACTGATCTCGATTTATATCAATAGCTACCAAGGTGTTTTATTTTCATTCGTTGCTTAAGTTCTGACGTCATATTCTCCGCCCTCTAAAAGGACAGATAATCTGTCACTGTTAGGGCCAGATCTCTAAATATTGAATCAATTAGAATTTCCTTTTCTCCGTTGATTATGAAGCTCAACAAAAATTAACAATAACAAGAAATTGTGTGTACTTGAAACTTCCGGCTGTTAAGAATTAGTAAATTAATTTTTTTAAAATCTTAATTAGTAAATCCGTAATTGCAATCCCACTTAAAATATAAACTAAACACGTTAAAAATGCCCTTCATTTTTTAGGCTTTCCATAAAATTTTATTATTGTGACTTTTGAGTAACATCTTTTCATGTTTGTGAACTTTATGGTATTGTCTAAAATTCCAACATGTGATGCGTTTCTTGATTACCTAGAAATTTAATCTGTTAAAGTACTTCTGAACCAACGTTGTTTCATTCCGTTTCCAGGGTTTCTAACGTCCTTTTTCTCTCGTACCTTTTCCACTACGTACAGGAAGGCAATAGTGACCTCCTGATGATGCCAATTTCCGGTGTTCATCGTCTCGTTACCATAGTAACTGAACGCTTAACTGCTGCTGCTTCCTTATGATCGATGGACCATAAGTAGAGAGAGAAAGTGTACCTTGCAATGTATATTTTTAAAAGGGTCGTAACTGAGATTGCATTACCATTTCTGAAGTTCTTTTTTTTATATCACGACTTAGCTTGGATGAGAGCACCATTACAATCATTGGAGTTATTAAAGCTAATGATCTAAACTATATTATTTACGTAGAAAGCCTTTATTGTCCACATAGATGTTCAATACGATCGTTGCTTTCCGAATGTAGTCAAAAGTTTTTATTTCTATATTAAGCTTTAATGTGTGTGTGTGTGTGTGTATGTGTAAATATATATATCATTGGCTAGCTGACAAGAAAAATAAGCTCAAGTTGCCTCCACTCACCTTGCTGTGATAATAACATTCCATTGTTTTTAATTAACTAAAAAATAAAATCCTGTACATTAAAATTTCTATAATATATATATATTATTAAGATCATTTAGGAAACTCCCTTACACGTGGTAGAAATACATAATTTTTCTAACTTGTTGACAATGACGTAGCTATCACTCATAGAGTTAGATAACGCTGCTCGAAAGTATTAGATAGCTTTACGTTTGTTTACTGAATATCGCTCAAAGCTTCTCAAAGACTTGTTGTGCTAGACGTCCTTAACTTGGAAATGACAAACAAAGGGAAGGCAGCTAATCAACACCACCCTTCACCAACTCTTGGCCAACGAATAGTGGGATTGACCATAACATTACGACGCCCCTATATAATCGGCTAAAGGAGCAAGTATATCCGGTGACAGATTTCGACCTCGCAACCTGTAGATTGCGAGTTGAGCACCCCAACCACCAGACCATGTTAGGCCCACTGGCTTTATGTAACTTGACACGTACTACAACATACATACATACATATAAAACTAAAATATAAATAAGTTTCTATCTGTAAACACAAATGACAATTTTGTTATTTTCTAATTAAGCACAAAGCTGCACAATGGGCTATCCGTGCTCTGCCCACCACGGGTATCGAAACCCGGTTTCTAGCGTTGTAAGTCCGCAGACATACCGCTGTGTTTGAGGAAAATACTATTCCCTTTTAACTTGATGTATGTTTCTCCTCACAAGAAAACCCTCACCATGTCTATAAGAATATGTGGTGTAGTTAAGGTCTACAGTTGTCGAAGCACACGAGTTTTCCTGAGAACAATTAGAAAAGACTGCTCAAAGACAAAAGAATTGTTTGACAAGTTGCTAAAAGAACAGATTTTTCATTGAGGAGACAAGATCTGGTATGATGTGAGGATGGTTTCATTTTCTAAGTATTGTTACATCTCCGTTTGTTAATTGATTTTTCCGTAACTTCGTTCCGACGAAATTTTAACGACACAAGTCTTTACTTAATAAAACTGGTTTATTCTTTCCGAATATAACTTTACCGATACACTCAACTTCAACAATCACGCTAAACAAACGCTATAACAACGAACGTCAATAATACTTCTGACTGCAGTTCAATTACTCACTATCTACACAGACACATTACATTACCTTGTCACGTTGTCCCCCTCTTTTATATACCCGACTACCTTATATCTAGTAAGAACTAGAACATTCGCCAAAGTACAGGATAATTCCAGAAAGTAGAGAGCGTGAGAATCACATGAACTCGATGACGCAACAGTATTTTTAAAGGGTTTTGATTATGTTAATGTGATCGTGTGATGTTGAAAAGAGTAATATTTCATTGTATCTTTTAATTACCATGTAGAAAGGTTTTCTTTGTTGAAAGAATATTTGAAATTGATTTGATATATGAATTTTCTATGTTAAAGGTTATTTTTTGATTATTAATTTTCATAGGGCTCATTTTTATTGTTTCCATAATCCATTGCATTATTATCAGAGTTTGATTACTATTTTGTATTTTTTAAAGTTTTTGTGTATTTGTGTACTTGCATCTTTGTTAAAAAATTAGTTTATTTTTTCTATTCTGGTACGTTTAATCATTAAAGTATATTTATATTATTTGAAATTTACATTTACATCGATGTTTAAGGGTTTCTGAATTGTATTTCTTTGTTGAATGGTTTTGTCATACATGTTGCTTGTAAGTGTTTACAGAAATGAAAAAAAGTTAACGCATTTCTTGACCGTGGAAACAATACTATTTTTTGCAAAACACGTGGAGAAGAAAATCAAAGAGTTATTTCGTTCTAGCTGCCTTTGTTCTTCTGTCATTCTATGAAGATAACACCTGTTCTGCTCATGGTGAGAAGTGGATGTAATATTGCACATTGTGCAAAAATTATGACAGCGAGTGTTCTCCGATGGTAGGCAAAATGGTATCTCTAGGTGGTGGCTTCCTCTGTGTTTGAACGAAAATGACCAGTCATCTGATAGTGCTAGACACTATGGGTAAATCCAACATTTTTCTTGAAGTAAGAAAAGCCAGACACTTATGTTCCAGATCTTGAATAATTCATTAGCGAGAATAAATCTGAATTTATGAATCCAGTGGAAGGTTACTATCTAGCATTCAGAAGCAAATACACACACATTGTGTTTTATGTCTTTGATATAAATAGGTATTGGTTTCATTGTGTGATACACATCTTGTCCAGTTCATATATTTTTCTGCTCAAATGCAGTTATTTTTAATTAAGTCCAGTGTCACTTCAAGATATATTCTTAACATAAACTGTATCCCTGTGAGATATTGGATCTTGCATTGTATTTAAGTATGCTGGAGCTCCATCTTTTTATTTAGATGCTACACACAAAGAGGATTAGAAATATGAGAAAACTATTTCACAAGTGTGTGTGTGTTAGATATGGTCTTTTTAGGTGAAGCTGATTTCCAGAAAGAGTAAATTAGGTAGGCGTGATTTATAATGAGCGAATCAGTTATTAGTTATACACCAGTTTTATCTTGTTTGTAAAGTTTTGAAAAGGCATTTATTTTAGTTTTATTTAGCTATATTTTTATATGAACATTTTGTTTAAACATCATATACCTACTTGAGTGTGCCTTTTGCATTTATAAGTTATATTTTTCTACACATACTCCTTTCTGTTGCCCCCTACCCAAGTCTTGTAATAGCCTGGTGGTTAGGGCGCTCAATTCGCAATTTCAAATCCTGAAACCAATCAAGCTTTTCCTTTCAACCTTGGGGGCATTATAATGTAATGGGCAATACCATTATTCGTTAACAAAGAACAGCTCAAGAGTTAGCAGCGGGTGGTGTTGAGTGTGATGGTCAATATACGTTCTTCTTCTTCGACTTTTCCTTTTAGCAGGGGTCACCATCCTCCACACGTGTTGCCCTCCTCCAATCATCTTTGTTCATTACTAGGTTTCTGCAGTTCCTTATCGTTCATATCTTCTTTAATTCCATCTATCCAAAGCCTTACTGGCCTTCTATGTCTTCTCTTGTCGCCTACTGACAGCGGTAATGTTCTCCGTATTGCTTGTTCTTCTTTTCTTCTCTTCACATCAGCTTCGCTTCTCTTGCCTTTTCTCCTATTCTACAGACTCCTACAATTTCCTTAATTTCCTTATTCGATGGTCAGTACAACTATTCGTTAGTAAAGAGTAATCCAAGAGTTAGCAATGGGTGGTGTTGACTAACTGCCTTCCCTCTACTCTATCATCCCTAAATTGGGCATGGTTATCGCAATTAGATTTGAGTAGTTTGGTGAGAAATAAAGTAAAACAAAACATTGGTCCTTCAGTAATAAGTCTGAGTGCGAAAATGCTAAAAATCGGGTTTCTATACCCATGATGGGCGTAACAAAGATAAACTTGTTGCTCTAGGTTTAACAACAAACAACTCATTTTCATTGGATATCTTACTTTCTATATTTATGTGCTTTAACAATTTCTTTTTATTTTGTCACACTCTGATTCAGTACGTTACTCCCTCTCTCTCTGTATATATATATATTCATATTCAAAGCTATCTTCTTGGGTGTGGATCAATGGCTAATGAACTTAGTGTGGTATTTGCAGGTAAAACTGGTTTACCAATAAGTATTAGACAGATGAATCTGCAATATCAGCAGTATTCACCAAGAAATTTATGAGGGTTTTCGTGAGAGATAATTTGTGAAAAATAATGAGTCTGTAGAGGTCTGTAAGAAATAAGATAACCTTTATTTTCACAAATTAATATAAAATACAGCATATATATACCAACACTAACGAGCGGACAGTTCTTTCTACTGGATGTTTTCTTTCTGGAAGGATCGATTGCAGCAGAACCTAACACGATGATCCTAGAAAAAGTAGATCCTCTTCGTAGATCGTCTAATGGAGAATTGAACTAAGAAAGCGTGCTCAAGTCTAGAATGTAAACTCGTTTTCTTTGTTCACTGAACCTTTGTTCCCTGACAGCATTGTTTGACTGCCACTTTCGGACAGCTTCATAATCAGCCAGCAAATAATATTCCAGTGCTCTTTACAGCCACAGAAGACATCATATACTAAATAGAACAAACAATGAAGTAACTACAACAAAATAATGTGAACAACTTTTGGACCATTTGTTGTCGCCATCAAAGTAATTAAGAAACTGTAAGATTTCTATATCATTATAAAATGTAGAAAATGCATAATATGCCTGCATTTTACACTAGTAACAAAAATGTTATGGCCAATGGAAAAGTAACCCACTCTAATTCAGGTCCTTTTGATGAAAAGTGCCTCTTTTGACATTAAAAAACTTGTTGCTTTTCGCGCAAAGCTACTAATTCAAAGGCTGTTTGCTAGGTGTCCGTAATTTTTAAGCGCTAACCACAAAACCTGAGTTCCACAGTCCAACACATTAATCTCTACACCACGCTCGGCCCCAAAACTTGTCACTTCTGAAAATTAAGATAGAACTAGTAAACTAAAATATTATTTGGTGATCATTTTCTTGGGTAAACAATGAAATCATTTTAATTAAAGTAAAATAAATTAACCTCTATCCCAAATTACGATTTTACATCTACCGTTAATGTGCTGACGTTTTATATTATACTTTTTAAGACATGGAATTGTAATATCATTCTTAAGTCTTTATGGAAACATAATTATAACATATTTCTTGTCAATGTTGTTGATGGTAATCAAACAATAAAAGTAATTACGACTTATTTAAGCATACTTTATACAATTTAAACTTTCACTGGCGTTGGACAAAAATTTTGATATATTGGTTATTGTGTGTAATCAATCTCCTTCTCTCTCTGTATATACATATATATATATTGTTACGACAGCGAAAGTCACGTGACACTGCTGGCGCGATTGGCGCTGGTAGCGAACGTGAAATTTCTCGAATGATCATGAATTTCCTAGTGCGTTCAAGACGCCCTCTTTTTTAGTATATAAACCTGGCAGTGAAAGCCTGCGGTATGATTGAATGAAGTGAGTTCGGGTAATTTACGATTCTGTTTCGAGCTAGTGTGTGTTTTGTTATCGAGATTGTGAAATTACTGTGTGCTAAAAGTTTGTATCGAGGAAGAATAAATTGGTTTAACCAAGAAAGGATGTTTCTCGGAAAGAATTTCTACTGGAAATGAACAAACAAACAGATACGCAACAATATATATATATATATATACTTCAATTTTTTTTTTTATGTAATGTTTAAGCACTTATCATTATTTATTAAAACGATTATTTGTATTTTAGGTATGGGTTTGTTGTAATACTTATCTGACAAATGAAGTAGAAGAAATATCAATATATATTTTTTAAATAGCCTGTAGTGTTTGTTTGTATTTAATTATGCACAAAGCTACACAAGGGCTATCGGTTTCTAGCGTTGTAAGTCCGCATACATACCGCTGTGCCACTGGGGGGCTAGCCTGTAGTGTTCTGGACATGTTGTGGTGTTTGTTAAATTATTCATTTTCTCTTATTCATAAAGACACGTTAGTTATGCCATGTGAGTGATGTTAATAAGCGTGGCGCTAACCTCTAATATTTTAGTAATAATAATATGCTACTTTTATGATCATACGTAAGATAAAACATGTTTTATTCATTGACGGAACTATGATTTCTTAAGCTTTATTCATTTGTGTATATATATATCTTCTATTAGTGAGTTAGGATTAAATCCAGGTTTATAATGAACAATCAAGCAACAGACGATACACCATGGTGGTTAAAATATTTTACACGGTTTTTGGGTTCAGCCAGTTCTTTGGGTAAGAAATTGTGTGATATTAACCCTATAGAAATATAACTAGTTGTAAAACACTGGTTTGTATATTTTAATTTTAATTACATTTGATGAGTATCTCTTATTATGGTTTGGGTTGTACTAAACTAAAGAAGAAGAAAAAAAAAGTGACGGTTGTTATGATACTAGTGTTACTAACTAAGACTTACTCTTAGAGCTTAGTTGAGCACGTCAGTGACACTGATAGGCTAGTGTCACAATCGGAAACAAAATTTCGATGTGATACGCCATTTTTAGTTTTACTGTTAATGTTATAATAAAGTTGGGGATATTGAACCAATGAATTTGATTATGCTAGCAGTTAATAATATTAAACAACATAGGTAGCTTAAAGTGAACTTGACTTAAGTTATTACTATAAAAAGTTGAAAATACACTATCAAGCTGAAAGTGAAAGTGTATCGAAAAGTATAGATTTCAAAAATTGTTAAGGGAAAATATATCCACTCAATTTGGCCGATTATTGCTTAAAAGTAATACACATAGGCATAGCAAGCTATAAAATATTAGTAGGGCTACATAGTACAATCACAAGTGTGTGTGTGTGTAATGGTAGAGTAGTGGGTTGCTTGGCGATGGTATTAATAATTTAGAAACCCAAAATACAGGTATGAATAAAAAGTCGAAATTTTTGACGGGACTACACTAATGTTAACACATTTTTGGATGTTATATTTAGCTATAAACTGATGCATAAAAATTGCATGACAAAGATCCATTAAAACAAGGAAATTTATAGAAAATTAGAAAATAAAGGTAAATAGATTATAATCCTACATAATTTTCATAACATAATAAGTAACTTAATTTCTATAAAACTTGTGTTTAAAATGACTAACTAGCATAAAACATCAAACAAGAAGCATGAAAAAGTCAACTACTAAATATGCAATTTCGTTTAAGCACCATGAACATAAGTAAAAATGTAGTAAATACCATAGCTAGAGTACAAACAGTAAAAGGTAAGCAGTGATGTTTTACTATTAACATAGGAACCTATGGTAAAAATGTTTCAGTTTAATTTAGACCACTTCAGCTGTATTGAGTACCTAAGTTAACCCTAGTACATACTAATCTGGCGAAATCTTGGGGGAAATACATCAAAAACAAGCAAAAGTATAATATAAACAACAAATGAGATTTTAATTTTACAAAATAAATTAGACCATATCAAAACATAAAACTTGTTTTTTATTTTGTGTGTAATATAGATCAATGGTTTCCAACCTTTTTTCAACTAAGGATCAACTAGTTCCTAGTCCAAAATTTTACAACTACTTCATATAATATTAATTTTTAAAGTACTTTTAAATAACACTGTAAAACAATGTACTTTAGTAGCCATGTTTTGAAACATATATTTTACACCCTCTTGTGGACTTGCTGAAATCTTTCTGTGGACCAGCATTGGCCCATGGACTTATGGTTGGGAACCACTGGTATAGATATCATTAAAATTGATAATTTTTTGTGCCAAGGGTACATGTCTCCAAAACAAGTTAGCAATTTTCTAGAAATAGTTGTTTTAAAAGTCATCAACTGGATTATTTTCTACTTTGCATTAATCCTGTTTTAAAGAAGTTTCAGTAGTATTCTTATATATTGAAACATGGTTGTGGATAAAATGTTTATATACAAGTACAGTGATATTAGTAGCATCTTTCCATGTTTAAATAGGTTTTAAGGTTATTTTTAAAGAATAAATCATAAATATTTGACTTATAATACAGCAGTTTTTACATGTACAGTGTTTTCTATCACATAAAAAAAATCAAACCTAAACACTATTAGATTTCAGTTAGCTAGGGTAGATTCATGATTCTTAACTAGAATAAATGATAAAATAAATAAAATGGAGGTCAAACAAGCTTCACCAAAACACATAAGCACAATTATTAGAAATGTAACAGTATTTGTGATTATACATAATATCATTATCAACAAAGAAGTGTAATGAAATATAAAAAATAATACAAATGACATTTTTACAAGTTTTTAGAAATTTGAGCTATGAAGAGAAGCTTGAAGTTTTGGACTTTTTGATGTTTTTATTTCCAAAACAGTAAAAATAAAGATGATTTGCTTCAGGCATTTGAAGCTGCTTAAAAAGTTTGAACAGTCAGCCTTTATGTTTTGTAGTGGACTAAACAAAATGCTGCTACCACTAGTGTCAAACAAAAGTATTTTGTTAAATATAACCACAGAAATGAAAAAAAAACTTTCAAACAAGTAGAATATAAATTTTTATCATTTACAGAAAAACAATTGGTAAACCTGTATCTGGCCAAAATTAGGTATAAACATTAATAAATAATATAATGTAAACCTCAATGTGATTAATTTCAATAAATATCAAAGAAATTAGTAAAAAGAACAAGAAAAATAAATTGAATTCACCACTTCTCAATATCAAGAACAATACTGAACAATTATTAGTAATGATTCTTTCTAACTATATCTTTTGAACTCCTTTTAAAGATCAAGGAAGGCTTTTTATTCAGTGGTTAGAGCATAAGGTTAGATCTCATATCACAAGATATTACCATAAATCATAATCTTTCACAACATTAATATCTGTACGTTATCTCTAGGGAAAGCTTTTGTCATTTTCTTAATACATACACAAAATTAATGAGCTTTAGATAGAAGGCGAGTTAGTGCTTAAATGTAACTAAGAATTCATAGTTGAACTAAACAATAGAAGGAATAATAAATGAATGGTAAACCAAACTATAAAATAAAAGTAGAATTTGCTATCTTATAGTTTGATTGGGATATTGAAGATTTGGAAGTTCATCTGTATATTTTATCTTTGGTTTGAGTATTTCTTCAGCAGTTTTAAATTTTTGGAATGTTAGCATGATATGCTCTGTGAGGTTAGTCTAATGACACTTGAATGTTTACAAAGGTTTGATACATTAATTGGGTATTTTGGATGGTGGAGAGGTGATCTTAATGAGAAACATGTCCTTGATTTTTTATGCATTCTTGTTAACATATCTCAGTTTCAACTTTATATAACTTATAAGTAATGTAGTTAATAGTGTTAAAATGCTGTTTTTACAACAACTTTGTGTATAATTGTATTGTTCTAAGCTATATTTTTAATATTTTGATTTAGATGTTTATTTGCTAGAGGGAGTGTAATGATCTAGAAAACTAGAACAAGATTAGTACCAGAGTAAGTGAAAAACATACTAATGAGTATTCAGTGAGTTTATCAGCTCACTGTCTTTTAGTAACTCAGACAGGGAGAGTTGTTGCATATATTTATCTGCAATTCAACTAACAGTGCATTGGCTAGCAAGTTTGTTATCAGCTGATTAGCTAAGAAATTCTGCGAGTAAGTTTTATAAGTAAGTTAGGCCTACAAATGAATGTAGCCTGTAGCAAGCATCACCACAGAAATAAATTAATTTATCATTATGTGGGTTGAACTTGGTATTATTTTTACCAATTAATCCAAAATAACCTGTCCAAGAATAGAACACAGTATAGATATCCTCGTTATTATGGAAACAAGTTCTTTGAAATGCTATAATTACATGACTTTTTTAGTGTTACATAAAACAAGACTAATTTACACAGCTCAGTTATCTAAAATTACCATTTTCTATAATAATAAGTTTTTTCTTACAGAAGCTGCACAACTATTCTGCTAGTATATACGTATGTATGTATAAGGCTTAGGTGTTTGACAAGTCAAAAAAATTCTTTAATCTTAACTGTATATATTGAATTTTTACTTTATGTAAGTTACAGGGAAAGTAAAATAGAACCAGTTAATGGTTTATCCCCTGCCTAGCAACAACAACAAAGCTGATGCTGCTGTATACAGTGCCACTATCTTGATGTTGGGTCATAAATAAATAAATATTAGTCATTATAACAAATAAGTATCTATTGTTGTTTTATAATACTATGCTATTATTATGAATTTATAATACAAGTTTAAAAATATCATGGCTGTTGGCAGCATAAAAATGAAGGATAGTATAATATGGCATAGTATTGCTCACCAATAAAGATTTCAGCAGGAGAAGAGCAGGGACTGAATAAACTCACAATCATATTGTATTAATATATAATATTTACAAAATATGTATAACGGTAATAAATATGGTATTTTTTTGTTTGGTTGAACACTCATTGAAGTCCATTAGTAGGGGTGTAATTCCAAAACTTGCCTATAAGCAGATAGGGACTGTACAGCCAGAAAATGAATCAGGAAACTTTGGACAGTATTTATGTATTCACAGTAATTAATGTAGGTTTTAGATTATTTGATTTATCAAAAAATGTGTCGGTTGACTGACTTGAAACCCCTGATATGTTTATATATATCTTTGTTGGTGTCAGTAGACTTAATAACGTGATCAAGAGACTTTCAGAAAATGCACGTATTTCCCTTTTTCTATAATGTACTTTAACCCAAGCACATTAACTCCTTAAACCCGAGCGAATGCTGCCAACAAATGGCTGAAAATCTCGATTTATAGCATCTGATAATATTTATCTGTTTGGCTGAAAACTAACCCAGTAATCCAAACCATGTTGTTATTCATTTTTTTATAATTAGACCTATTAGACTTATAAGGTATGGTGATAATTATTAGGACATCATGAAAATAATTATGTCAGAATGTGCAAAAAATTATGGTTTTATAAAGTTAAGTTCTTTTAATAGCATAAGCACTTGTCTTATAAAGTTGCATGTTGTTGTTATTATTTTTTAAGAACAATAACACTGTAACACCAAATGTGGTAACAGAAATATAAAATTTTAATTCTAACAATTTCAACTTTTTTATATAATTTATTATAAAGGAAATTAAATCTGTTCCATTTTACTTTATCAGTGTAATATCTAATCTGTAGTACTGATATTATCTTCCAAAATTACTAAGATTTTTTTATTGCTAACTAAACTTGGTATAAGCATTTTCCCAGTGAACTCATTAAGAACTTCAACAAACAGTACACATAAGCAATGTTATAAATCTGTGTTGACCAGAGTTTGAATGTGAGTGTCTCAACTCTCATTTAACTGTGTGTAACCAAAAATGAAAGAATTAGCACAATATATTGCCAAAAACTAAGTAGATTTCAAAAGACACAGAAACTTAACATTTTCAAATAGTTGACTATTCTTCGTCGGAGTAAAACTATGAGACCAATATCCTACTAATTTGGTTGCCATAGCCTGAAGTTATAACTGGACAAATCACCATCTTGACTGATACAATATCCCACTTAGTCTAGGCTTTTCCTCAAGCTGACCAGACATGAAACTCCATACTGACTACTCACATAATACACTTAGTACTTTAGGCCAGGTGGCAGCCATGCAAGTATGTTTACAGATGGTTTGATTTACAATTTTCTCAGCTGTGATGTCTCTCAACAGTGAACAGTCACTAATTGGATGTTATCATAACTAGTTAGGATTTGCAGAAAAGTGCCTTGACTGAGACTTAAACCTGAGTCCCTCTTTTTTGAAGTATTCAGCTACCAACACTAGAGCTTAGCATTTAAATCGATTAGTTGGCATAATTGATTACCTATGAACAGTGATTACATTGATTAGTGTCACATAATCTAATCAATTACTTAAAATCATGATTAATTGAAATTACTGTTTTCTGTTATTCCAACAATTGATTAATCAAAATTATGATAAATTGATTGTCAAAAACAATCAACTGATCAAAATTAGGGTTTCCAATTATTACTATTTTTGATTCTCATAAGTATCCAAGTTATCTGTTACATTTGTTTTTTGTAAAGTGCAAAGTTTCATAATGAGCTGTTGGTCTTTGTTCAATTTTAATTTGTTTGTTTTATTTACTCTGTTAGTTGTGGTGATTTGGGGGGGGGGGGCTAGTATTTCATAGGTTTAGAGTTCAATTTCCATTGCCACTAAGTTTGCTTAATTTGATTTTGTTATTTCAAAGTTACGAAGACTATTTGCCACTGTCACTGATTTTGAGCTGCTGACTAGAGGGAAGCCAACTGACTGGCAGCACCTGCCTACCACTTTTTCTTTTTTCTTTTTTGCTAATACATACCTTGGTTTGCTAAAGGAACACTTGAATAATAAATTAATCAAATGTTATAGATTAATGAGGCCATTAATTAATCAGTTAGCAAATACCACCAATAACATAACATAATGTTTTGGAAGAACATGGGACCTATTGGTCCATCTCGGCTGTTCCATCTTCTAAATTAAACTAAAACTATCAATAAATAAATTAAAAAAAAAATCTTAAAGCCAGCCATCATCATTCATATAGTTATCAAGCTTTCTCTTAAACTTACTTAAATTTACTGCCCCCATAACATCCAAAGGTAACCCATTCCAGAGGCCAACAGTGCAATCATGTACATACTGTATGCCAAGATTATCACAAAGCCAGTCACTTGAACTAATGGCTTAATTTACCATATACTTAGCACATTGGCTCTGATTAGTGATTAGTAAGATAACCACTAGTTGAATGCCAGTATAATGTTAAAAAAATCTATCCTGACTCGTGCTCGAACCTGAAATCCCTGGTTAACACTAGTTTTCTATCAGCTGAGCTATCGGAGCTTAAGATCTAGAAAGTTAATTCCCATCCTAAATGTTAAAACAACCAAAATAATAGCATATAAATGTTCAACAAAATCATGCCCTTTCCCAAAACTTCCAATTGTGTTGAGCATGAGGAAATCATGTTGAAATTGTGTCGATCAAATATAGAGAGTGAGAGAATGTAATGTTAAAACTGTCTTTCTCCAGTGTTTTGCATATGCATGTTTGAACTAGAGTTTAATGGCTATAAAAGGAATGAATAATAAATATTCTAAATATATTGTATAGATATAAAAAATGCATTTATATTTAGTGTTTACATGCTAACATGTGTTATTTACATTTTAGTTTCTCTATATTCCTATAGTAGCCATTGGTATAGGTGCCTGGGCATGTTTCACCATTACTGCACGTTGCCTTATGGCTGGGATTTTGCAAATGTAAGTTTGCTTAAGATTGCTAAGACTTAAAAGTGTAAGCTATAACCTCAACATTTAATATTTATAATTTTCAAGTAGAGCATCCAGTTTAATTTCTACACTCGCATGCTTCATTTACCTCATTCGAGGTGGGAATTATATTTTCAAATTCATAGGTCATCACCGGGTAACAACTTTTATTCAAAATTTTATCATATCTGATGTTACAAATGTTGATTTTCAGAATTAAAACAAAACTATATTCTATGTAAAATTTTTCCAATTACAATTCTCCCACGATCATAGCAACCGAAGTATAATACAGGCATTTTGTTTGAGAATTGGTAAACTCTCAAATCCCTGCACAGGAACTAAGGGCATGAGTGATGTTCTGAGTATGCATGTATGTAATTAATCTATATTAAAATATAACAGAAGGATTACAGGAATGCTGAATTATATTTTGTTTGCATATAGTTTCAAAATTTATTAATTTCAAAATGGCAGCTGAAAAGAGAATTGTAAACAAAATTACACAAATTTGGGAAAAGTACTAAAAAGTAATAATTATAAAAATGAAAGTAAAATAAGGAAGATACCAGTAGATTTTTAAAGGTTAGCAGGAATATTTTGCAAATGTTTTGATGGGTTGACTGCTGTATTTTTCAAAATCAGTTATGCTAAATCTGTATGGCTTAATTAATTCAAGTTAATATTTGACGTGATCTTTTATTTGACATAGATGATGTTGTACATTTAAATTATCCTACAGAAAAATATACACTAAACCAAGTCAATGTTAGACAGTACCATTAAATTATTGTGATGGATTACTGGACAATAATTAGTGCATTTTACATGAATTTGGGCTCTCTCCCATCCAGACTTGATAAAGAGCCTTAAATATGGGTTGAATTTGGCCATGGAGATAAGAAGCAGTACAAGTTTCTTAATTGTATTTGTGTGAATTTCAATCTACAGAGATCACCATAATTCAATGAATAAAATATTGAATTAATGAGAAAAACTTCTATAATAAAGTATGAATAAGTAACATGTTTTTTATTTTGAAATACAAAAACAATTTATATGGATGTGACTCATAGTGATAACAAAATTTCTTTAAACTTATACATTATTTTCCTTTTATATTATATTAGGTTGTTGGGAGTTGTGGTTGCTCTTATTGAAGTTCCATGCTTTTGTGCTTTTCTTGATTTTGCCCAAAATCCCTACAACTATTTTGAGAAGAGACCATACTGGCATAAAGCATTACTATATGTCATGTAAGTGTAGTGATGATAATATACCCATACTGTTATATTTGGCTGAATACTGTCTGTTTCAAAAATGTTGGTGTTTGTTGTTTTAATATATCTATTGAAACTAGTTTAATATATTGTTCTCTGTAATAAAAAATTCCAAAACGTTTATACATCCTCTCACCTAAAGCTATCTTAATCCTGGACTGGCCTCTAAGCATTACTAAAATATTTTGCTAACAGCACACCAGCCTTTTACACCCCATCAGTTTTGTGCCATTTCAGAACTTGTGCTGATCATGTGACTACCTTCCACCTATCATACTGCATCCTTTATACCAGCACAACTTACTCCCTGTACTATTCTAGAGTAATCCACACTTTCTCGATTGGTATTCTAAACATGTGTTTTAACTTACTCTTTATGTGACTACAAAATTTTGATTGTGTTTGATCAAAAATTCATATCAGTTTCAACTTCAAGTTTTGACTTCTTATGTTTGGTTTTCATTGTTTCTACTCGTTTGTTTTAGAAGTATTTCTGTTTTCCAGATTCTAATGTGTTCAATACAAGATTTAATATGACAGATGATGTAATTCCTGTAACGGTAGACAATGGTTCTGACACGAGTCCCCAGGTCTCATATGAATTTGAGATTTAATTTGACAGATGATGTAATCCCCATGATGGTAGACAATGGTTCTGGCAAGAATCCCCAGGTCTTGGGGTCGATGATGTTTCCTAAGGAAGCACAGGCTTTGGTTCTTGGGGAGGCTGATGTTTTCTTCCTTTCACATTACAAGGTTTTGTGAGGTAAGAAATAACTACTGAATGTAAGTTTCCTTCTACAGTACCTTCCAACTGTTACTGCATATCCATGTAACCTCCTGGGTTAGGTATTGTTTTGTTTTTTTATCAGAAGATCTGTGGTAAGTTTTTCAATGTGTATTCCACCCTTCCAGTAGCTATACCTGTGTTTAGCGAGTTTATGTAAGCTTGTGTGGATTGACCTAATTTCCACGTGCGATAATTTAGGTCTTTCATGTCTTCTCTGCTGAATGTTTGGTAAGTTTGATTTTTACAATTCTTTTACCACCTAAGTTCACCTGGAAGGACTGGACTTATTGATCTCAATATCTTATACAGACTGGATGTTTTGCCTGGATGGACTGCACTTGACTTACTCTATAATCCAAGGCACTACCCTTGGCACATGCTTATACTAGCCCATTGTTGATTCCACACTGCACTTTCCAGGTTTGTTGACACCGTGCTGTTTCAAGTCATGGTTCTACAGCACTTTTCCATTGATTTTAGGCTGTACCTCTCTTTTCTGAATGTATTGGTGCCTGCCAAATCAGTTCAGCCCTCTTTTTGTTCCTGTGTTAATTACTGGGCAAAGAGCATACCTGTTCCAGAAGTAGTGCTATACTCCACAGGTGTGCTTTCTTTTCATATTCTTGCACACCTGTTTTTTCAATGCAGTTGCTTTCCACTTGATTGGAAATTGATGCACCTATAACAGCTTCTCCACCTTTGCAATGTAGGATTCTAGCTTTGGGTGAGAAGAGCTAAGACTGTTTCGGAAGTTAACATTTTTATTACACTGAAAATGTACTTCCAATAGGTTCTTACCTTCTCTCACACACTTCCCACCCTTCCTACCCACTGATATGCCAGTGTTTCTGGTTTGTACCTGCCAATTCATGAAAGTGAGAATTACTGTTGAAAAGGAGAGGGCACAGTATGATAGGTGGAGGGTAGTCACATGATCAGTACATGTTCTGAAATAGTGCAAAACAAATGGGACGTAAAAGACTGGTGTGCTGTTAGTGACAAATTTTTGCAATGCTTAGAGGGCAGTCCAAGAGTGAAAGCTTTGGGTGAGAGGAGGTAAGTGCCTATCAGAAATACATTTTCAGTGTAAGAAAATGTTAACAGATAGCATTTGACCTGTAGAGCTTTGTGTTCTTGTAATGTGTTTTTAATAACTGTAATCTTATAGTTGAATTTACTGTTGAAGCTTATAGTTCAGCAACAGATATATATATTTAACTCTGAATATGATGGATTATTTGTTTTTACAATTAGCTATTTATAGTATGAGTTTGCAGGTACTGTAATGTTATAAACCTGAAGTCTCAGCAGTAAAATCTAAAGAAATATGTATAACCTAACAGACATAAGAGTAATTCAGAATAAACACTACAGTTAACAATAGAAAACGAAAATAATAAAACTTAACTTCTTATAACTGTCATGCTTCATGTTCCTATGATGCCCAAAAAATAATAAACCAAAAGGTAGATTGGTGAAAAGAATAACGTTTTTTAAAAGTAATGCAAAATGTTTAAAAAATATTGGTAAATGAACTTTGTGTCTTACTTTCTCACCTCACAGTCTATCTGCTTTCATCATGGTATTGTGTGGTGAATTGTCAACATTTGTTGGTTCTGGACTTGTATTTGTCACTGGTAGCTTGTATGGAATTATGGCTTTGGGGAAAAAGTAAGGGATTTTTTTCATGCTTTTTGTAATATATTCTGTTTGCAAATTCTATGTTTTTAGGCTCACTTAGACTTATTTTTTTAATGTTTTGCAATTTTCATCTTGTAACATTTTTGAAGTTAAGAAGGTTACAGGTAATTTTTCAGCAGCGTGAGATTTAAACTTAATCTGCACCTATCCATACAGTTTTTTTGTTTTCCTTACTGTGATATATACATATATGCACCACTACATTAATTATGAAATACTGCAATTTCTTAATATATTTTAGGAAAGTAGGATGTTATTACCATATTTAAACTTTGCATATTTTTCTAATTATATACCTCTTTATTATTTTTTTTCAAAAATATGTAACATTCACCCAGGAACCTGAAGGTCATTAATAAATTATCCATATACACACACATCAAAACCTCACATGCAATCTGAGCTTCATGTTCATAAGACTTGTCCAAGCTTTAGGGCTGAGTCATTAGTTTAATTTGCTATCTGATTAATCATCAGGCACATTCCATTATTACATTAAACTAATTGATTATTGGATAATTGGAATAATTAGAAGCAGTAATAATCATAAGTACTATTATTAGTTACTTGATTATTTTCAATACATTGATCAATATAATTGATGCTCATCTGTTACTGTTTAAATAGTTTTTATACATTTTTTGTTGTTGAAGATGCATGGTCATATTACTTGATATCCGAGCTTTCTCTCTTCATAGTACTTGTCATCTGAGCTTCATGGCCATAATATTTGTCTCATAACTGTTTTATAATTGACTGCCCTATCAGTCTAAAAGAATAAATATGAATCCCATGAAGATACACCATTGCTGTACTATTGGCTAAGAATACTATTTGAAAACAGGTTGAAATTCAATCTTTACTTACTTTATAGATGATTAAATAAATTGTTTATTGTTTGTTTTTCCCTTTATTAAGTAAATAAACTCTTGGTAATTAGTTTTTAAAATAATCTTTTCATACTGCTCACCCCAAGTAGC
Organism: Limulus polyphemus; assembly: GCF_000517525.1. Classification (NCBI taxonomy): domain Eukaryota; kingdom Metazoa; phylum Arthropoda; class Merostomata; order Xiphosura; family Limulidae; genus Limulus; species Limulus polyphemus. The sequence continues at coordinate 223,602 of NW_013666361.1, forward strand.
TTAAAATGAACACAGGAATGTATGAAAATTACTAAAAAATTACTTGCAGACCCCTATTCTAGTTAGGATTTTGCATATTGAAATGAAAAAAACTAGTAATACTTATATTTTAACTATATTATGGACAGAAAAAAGAATCCCCAATATTTACACACACTCACTTATAAATGATGTAACACACACACTGTTCATTCATTACAAAAATATTTTACTATTTATTTGTTTTTCTTAAAACTCAATATTGTAATAAGCCAGATGCTACAAATACAGCCTTTAATAGTCACTGACTCACTATATTTATACATGTTCTTAAAGGAAAAGTGTAATTTTTATTGATAAGTATGCATCAAATAATCTTCAAAGAGAAAACATGCATATCAGGAAATATATAATTAAATGAAAGTTGTACTAAAAGTTTGAGGGCACACTAGTATCCACTTTAACTTTGCATCTCCTAATCAGATCAGCACAGTAGTCTGATGACTCCTGTTTGAAAGCAGGTTATTGCTGTTTGTGGTGTAATGGATTCCTGTTATAGTACTTGTCACATAAAACATGATACATGACTTAAGAGATGTAAAAATGTCACACTGTGTTTTAATACACTTGCTAGGAAAAGGTTACGCAAATTTTGTTGAATGGTTTATTGAAGTGTAACCTATATAATTAAAGTTTTGTAAATATCTGTGAAAATACAATATTGTACAGTGTTAAAGATCAAAGAAACTGTTGAGTACAGTAAAATTTTATTAATCAGAACACATTTGTTGTGAACTAATTTGTGTGAATTATTTAAACATCCAGATAGTTGAATCATTCACATTGAAAACTATGGACACTACTAATAACGTGCGTTATCAACTGATGGATGTAAGGGTGAAAGCTAGTAAAGGTGGGCATGTAACTGATAAACAGAAAGCAACTGTATATACAATAAATGTATCAACTTGTTCTTATCTAGATTGTCTAAATGGAACATATTGCATAAGCAAAGTGTCATTATCTTCACTTAAAATGAAATTTTGTTTTCAAACCAATAACTTACAGAATACAAAATACATAGTGTTGGCCAAATGTACAACAGTCACTTATTAAAGAAGGATGTAATATGTAAATCACAGAGTGCCTTTGAACTGCTTTTTTTTAATATTCTTTTAAAGCTTCTCAGCAGCTTTAACCCTTGAATGCCAGCATGGGGTCCATGCTATTGGGTGTTAATGATTAAAAATTGAATCCTGGCATTCTAGGGTTAAACAAACAACCCATAAGTCACTGTTTTGTTCTAATTGATGATGCTTTTAAGGCTAGGTTGTACATTATTCAGACTAACTGGCTTGACTGGTGGAGCAGTTTTAATGTCAGATTTACTGCTAACACAAATGACCAATTTGTTCTGCTGAATCGATGATGTGCCACTGATCAGCTGACATAGCATCATCACTATTTCCAGCAATTGTTTTTTGATTGGCATTTGCTGCTTAACCGTCCAACTTTGCCTTCTTTATGTAACATCACACATCCAAAGATACAGAGCTTGCTCCATGTTCACAAGCTTTGAATGTCTTACTCTTGTTTGTTGACCTGAATCGTCTAGAATATTCACCTACTTTGCTGCAAAGAATGTCAGATGTGGTTGACTTGTCCACAAGAACATTCCTTTCTACTCTGAAATGCCTACTGATGGTACAAAGGCTTACCTTTGAATATTCTTTCTTGTATAAACAAACATCACATTATAATCATGCTGTTATTTCTGTGCATGTTCACTCTGGAGCACTGTGGTTTGACATGACTGGAGCGTAAGTTACTCTGATTATCTATTATAGTTTATATGTACATATCTACTGTGATGGTTGTTCTTGGAAACACTGTTGTTAATACGTATACAACAGTTAATCCAGATGATTCATGGTCAGTAATTATTACCTTGTTTTCTGTTCTGATTGACCCATTCTTGACTCTTGTGGAGTCATGTATGGAAACAAACCATGTATCCATAGGAAATACATGTTTATTATTAGAAATGGCTATTTGGATTCAGAACACAAATGTATGGATTATTGGATAAATTTTCTGTTGTGAAGATATGTTTATATGAAAAATCATCCAGATTGTAAATAATATAAATTGTCGATGCCTGGACTAATGAGAATATACTGTAACTTGTATTGATTATTATCAGCTTCTATAGAAACATGAACAAAGCTGGTTTACTTAAATAGTTTTGCACCTGAATCCTTAAAATTAGCATGCCTTATCTCATTTACAGACAGAAAATGATTGTCATACTAGTTTGACAAATTTTTTTACTGATAGAACAATCAGATAAATTAAAAAATCCAGTTGTTTCTTTAAAAGATTTGTAGCAATAAAGAGATGTTGTACAATTTACCTTAAAAATGACTTGAATAAAATTGATAACTACAGTTCACTTGCTTAGTTTGGTTTACACCATAACAGTTGTTGTTCATGAAAACTGATGATATGTGTATATATATATATATATATATTTTTACATTTGAACATCTGAGTAAAAAACTGTTTATTTCTACACAGAGCTAGTAAGGATGAGATGATGATGAAAGCTGCTAGCATGTCTAGTTTGATTCCTACCAAAGAACAGCCGCAGGATGTTGATGCTGGTCCTAGCTCTGCAGAAAGGTTTCACTGAATGAAAGCGTATTCGTAAAACAGTAGGAATCATAGTATTCAAAATAATTTATCATTGCTTTCCAAATCCTGAGATGCTTTTTTAAGTGTTTAATATGACACATAATAACACTTCTAACAGTTCCATACTCTTCGCATAGTAAAAAGCACATATGGAATACCAAAAGTGTGCTAGTGTACACTCAGTTTGCCCATGTGTAGCTGTATTTTTCCACTGCATTACCTGCATTATAGTTATTTTTGTTTTCCATAGCACAGTATGCTGTACGTTTAATACAGTTATTATAAACATATAACCAAAATATTTCATTATTAGATGTATCGCCACTTCTAAATACAGTAAAATAAGTTATTTTTTATAAATGTTTTTATATAAACTTTAATGTGCAATGAGAAGGCTTATATTTTGCACAAAAACGTGTACATAAACCAGTGAGAAAATACAAAAATACCATGACCAAATGAAATGAAGTCTTCGTAAAACTGTTGCACGTGTTGATTAATCAAATAAGTTTCAACTGTAAAAAGATACATCTTGTTATCAGACCAATTTGTTCAAATGTTGAAAAAGGACTGTCTGTAAAGGTCTTAATTAAAAGCCTAATAGTTAAAAAAATTCTTACCAGAGCCATGAGATTTAGTTTTTCAGTATACTAAAAAAACATGTTGTACAAAATTATTTTTATGTCTTTGTCATGATACTAGATCTTGCTGACACCTTGTGTTAAATTATGTAATTATTCAAACCAGGTATTAGCTTTACTATTTTGGAGATTATTTATACCTTGTGTTCAAGTATATCTACATATTGGTACATACAATTTGCCAATATCTTGATATAAGCATTTATAGCATAAAATGTGCATCATATTTAGATTCAGTACTGCTTGTGCCATATATAAACATAAATACATAACAACGTTTTGATGAAGTATAATAAAATTTACCTATAATTATGTATATGCATCGTTGCAAATTTGTTTTTAGTGTGATAAAAATTTTGACAATTACCTTTTATTAAACACAGGCTGAGCTTAACACAGTCATTGTATCTGTGATATAAAAAGCTTACAGATTCATTTTAATAAAAGCATGTTTCCTGTTTATTTATGATTTAAAGCATTTGTGGGTTTTTCAAGCTTTGACAGAATGTCTCTTAATGTGTATGCTGCTTTCCAAGATAATTTACAGCATGATTCTTAATATGTATGTGCAGGGGTGGGGTCAAAGTGCACATGCCACAACCCTTTATAGAGTGCCATTTAACATGGTATTAGGTGTTGATGTCAGAGTTATCAACTATCCATTTTACCCTACATTGCTGATTTAGCAACAGTCCATGGTTGAAGAGAGCAAACACTAGGTACAATATACAGTGATACTGAAAAAAAAACTACATTTAGGAGGTTCTAAAAATTATTCAAATGCAATATGCTAACTGTACAATGGATAAAAGTATTGTTTTTATTCGTCAGTTGAACATCACTTTGCACTCAAACTTGTCAGAGTCTGATTGATGTCATCAGTTCACAGACATATCTTGAATAGAAATACTTTTATAACTCATCTGACTTTTGTATACAACATGTTTGTACATTTTACTAAACGTTTGTTATATCTTGTATAGATACACATAGTGAATTCAGAATTATATTCAAATTTTCCTCTGTAATGTGATACTGAGCCAGTGGACTGACCCAGTGTAAATTTAGTTAATGTGTATTTTACTTTCCAACACAATTAAAAGCATGTCTTGTAATGTGTATGTTGCCCTTGAAGATAGAAAATATTTAAAGGAAATAAACTATTTCTTTTAATGTCTGATATTTGGGAAAAAATCTATAAAAATATTCTGTAAGTTATCTGTAAGGAGTGAGAAATAATATATCATCATTTAATTGTGTATTAATAAAACATACTTTATACTATTACTGTTGTTTATCAGTGTATTTTAGCATTTTGCTTTTAAAATTCTTGAGGATTGAAGACGAAAAAGTTCCAGGAAACATACTCAAAAATTAGAATTGATTTACAAAGTGTAATGCATTAAATGCAGAATTTCTGATAAAAAATAAGAGAGTAGTTTTAATTTTTCTGAGCTTTATCCTACAACCTGACCACAGTGCTATATTACTTTTACAATAGCTGATGTAGTAATGATAAGATAACATTGCTATCAGTTTTAATTGTGAATTTTATTATCAATTTGCATTTATCTCACCTGGATTTCTTGGCTAATTGAACTTCCACTATAGTCTATTTCCACATTTGTTGACATTACTAAAGTAAGGCAATAAATCTTGCATATGAGGATACTTAGCAAATAAAGATGAATTTATAGTTTGACTATCCCTACACAGAGGTTTTCTTGATGTAGAAAATATATTTACAAGTGCAAACAACAAAATACAGATATCGTTAAACACAACTAAACAAACAGAAACTGATCAGAAAGATCTTTTTAATGAAATTTCAAGTTTTACAAAAGTTAACAAGGTCCTGAGTGACTGTGAATTGTCAAAGTGATTTGTTATTGTATAATAAGTTGGATAGTAAATCATGCGATCTTAAAAATTAAAAAATAGATTTTAACATGAAAACATTTTTCAAAAGTTTACTAGGTAAACGAGACTTCTTGAGTGACAGGGAGTTGTTGAAGTGCTTACATTACAGCATGAATTCACTTAGAGATCTGTTTTCTCACTCATAAGAAATACTAAAAATCTTTTCATCAAACAAGTGTTAATTTTTTTTTATAGTTGCAGAACATCCACTTTTTATGCATTAATACACCTTTTTCAGATAACTATTCACCATAACTAGCCGTATTTAGACTCTTAACTTTAACTGTTAAACAGTTGAAACCTTGAATGCATTCAGAGAATGATATCAGTCCAATACTTACTAATTTTTACTGTTACTATCACTTAAAAACATTTTGGACATTTATGATCACCATTTGAGATTGAGGAGGAAAAAAATTATAAAATATAACATTCTCACCATGAGATTCTAACTGACAGTTTGTTAGGACACACTTGTTAACTCAAAAAATGTAACACCTGCAATGATCATTGTTACAAGCCACATGTAACCAGTGTTATTTTCAAATTTTAAACATATTTTTATTAGACATACAACTTTATTGATGAAATATTGTAGAACACTGTGTTAACATTCTATAATTTTGCTTTCAAAGTTCTAGAATTTTGTGAAGTGAGGAGAATGTAGTAACCATTCATAAGAGCTTTACCCTGAAATAATACCCTCCCCCCGCAAAAAAAAAGGAATTTGTACTAATATTTATAAATAAGCAGAAATGTTGGTTTAAGTACCCATTTCAGATATCATTTATGAAATTATCTGATCACATGTAGAAATTCACATTCATTTTTCTATTACAACTTTGCATATAATTTATTACCAAGTTAATAGAAACTGTTATTTATTGCACTTTTCAACTTTTCTTCAGAGGTTGATGGGTGACTTGCACACTTATTAAGCACTAACTTATTGAAAGATGTAAAAATTAAACCTTGCTTCTATCACCCTAAATGATGTTGTAAATTTCAAAGTTAAACCTTTTTTGTGCAAAGCATATAAAAGCATAAAAGTTTTATTTTATTGTTTTTAAATATTTTACTTTAGGTACTACATGTGATGTGTATTCAATCTTTGAAACATACTTAGTTACAACCCTTAAATTTTGTACTTAATTTTATGTTTAAATGTTAACGTTCACTGTCTGGATAATGATGTAACTGATGAAGAAATCTGGTATTTTAATTGAATTATGAGGTGTATGTCATTAAATTACTGTATTAAAAGGCAACTCTATATCATTGCGCAGCATTTGGCATCCTTTTGCTAAAGGGTGGTTGCAGTAGTAGGAACAAATGTGGTATTCAGGTTATTCATACTCTGTAGTTGTAAATATTGACTTATTGGCTGGTTCCTAGTTCTGTGGTAGTAACTTCAACTGGCTACTGAGGTAGAGTAGAATAAAGCAAAACACATCCACATTAGAAGAGAAAAAGAAATATCACACTTTCATGTCACATCAGAGTCTTAGTGTGGTATCCCACAATCCTTAGGTTTAACTCTGTCAATGATTATTCCAAATACACGTATTTAAGTAAACCCACAACTCCTACTAACTTGTATGGGTTTCTTTATAACAACTTCAAGTAAGTATGAACTCATTCCATGAGGGCATGACACAGAAGCAGAGTCAAGGATAAGGCCTATGAAACAAGCAGTGTAATATGTAAGCATTAGCTAAGCAAAAGGATTATACCTATTAAGTCTATAACTTCCCACACCTGGTTTAAAAGTGTGTTATTAACTGTGTGCATAAAAATCTAGAAAAATTACCTGAATATATCTAAAACTGTGACACATTGTAAAATGTTACAGAAACCTTTTTTTTTGTGATGCTTTTATTGGCTGATATAAGTCACCGTGATAAGCCAGACATTGTTTCAACAGGATAAAAAATTTGAAAAGAAGAATGTTGAATTCAGAAGAAAAGAAAGGGTTAAGAGTTTTAAACTAAAAACATGTTTATCCACTATGTAAAAAAAATTTGTAGAAACAATATCGTAATTGTCACTTAATATAAAATTCCATAGTTTTTATGTCTTTACCTATTGCAAAAGAAATAAAAAAATTAAATTCCCACACAATACAAATATGTATTTAATTGATGATGATTACTCTGAAAGCTGCACTAAGGTAAACTTTATGCAAAATCATAACAAAACGACACATTTAGTGACCATGTTGGATAGTTTTTCAGAGATATACAATAACTACCAAAATGACAGTTAGGAGGTCATATTGGGTAAGTTTTTTTTTTAGATACACATAGCTACCGTGAGTGAAGTGCATCTATAATTATGTATATTTTTGTTCAATTTGAGGAAAAATGTTTTGACACTTTGGTACCCCTCGTAAAATATGCCATTTTGTCACCCTTCCCTTGAAATGTGTCATTATTTCAGTCTTTTGCCTTACATGTGTACTACTAAAGTTCAGAAGTAAGTGCTAACTAAGATAACATGCAAAATGTATCTATGTAGCTTTTTTTTTTTGTTACCCAAAGCACAGACTGTAATCTATAGTTAACATGCGACGAAGTAGGTCAGTAATCAAACTGGTAGCAAGTGTGATTGAAATTCCATGAATGAATTGCATATAAATTTCCACAGTTATTCTTGGTCTGCAAGAAACTTCAGTTTAATAAAATAGAACATCTATCCTGATTTAACTTATAGTCAAAGCAGACTGTATTAATACACTATTTCAATGTCTCGGCTGTTATGGTTTTATTTAACTTCTAATTTCAAGACTGCATGTTAAACTTTTTTAGCAGACTTTGGGCTTTTTTTGTTTTTCAGGTACATCTTGTCCAATTCGTGGGAAATAACAACCAATATAGCAGAACTGTTGAAAGTCACAATATAGCTTTAAATGCTGGGATGGTTTGTTTTGTTACAAACAAGTAAATTATGCATTAAGCAAATACCATAAATTATAAAATTCTAATTGCACATGAATAAATTAGTATGACATGTATGAACCAATTCAGCTGTGCCAAATCTTCAGTGACAGATAGATCATTACATTACTTTCATTAAAAGTGTTGGTTACAATGTTTAAGAGATTTATTATTATTAATTTCACTTTTTTGTTATTATATATTTCTTACAGAGATTGTGTTGAATTATTAACTTAGTATATAGATTTAGGAATAACCTAAACCTCTTAAGCTGTTGAACTTAGTGAGATTATTATTGGGTTTATGACCAAAAATATTATCAACTACTAAAACAATTCTTTCTAATCTTAACAAGTAAGAACAGCATATCTAATTAGCTTTATTTCTTCCCGGTTAGATTATTATTGGGTTTATGACCAAAAATATTATCAACTACTAAAACAATTCTTTCTAATCTTAACAAGTAAGAACAGCATATCTAATTAACTTTATTTCTTCCCGGTTAGATTATTAGTTTCATCTAAGGTAGGTTGCTTTGATAAGAAGTTAATTATGTAAGGGTATCGGTTCCAATTCATAAGTCGCTCGAATCATTACTGACCTGTCTGTAGTGCCATTAAATATTACATTTTTCTTATCAATAGCTTCGTAATTTACACATTAATATGTAACATTTGTTTTAGAAATTTATGTGTTAATAACAACAAAATCATTCTAGCACTTAAAGCTATATGATGACTTTCAAAAGTTTTTTTGGGTGGTTGTTATTTTCTAGGTAATGTGCAAAACGTAATTATAAGTGTATGTACCAGAAAAACAAGATAAAGCTCACCAATTTGCTGAAGTTTAATATTTTAATAGAATAACTAGCCTATACTCATTATTTTTAATTCGTGATTATGCAGGCGGTTGGAAAATACAGTCAGAATATACTTGCTTTTTTTTTACTATCTGACACTGCACTGTTTTAGCTACCAATGCTAAAAATTTACTCAGAGATGTGAAATGCATTAAGTTACCAGTAGATGGCAGCACCTGAAAGTTACAACTTTATCCAAAAGTTAAATGCACACAGACAACTGCGTAAAACTACATTAGATCGAACAACATGTGGTTTCATAGAATAACAGTGTTATAACAGAATCCAGACTTTATTTAACCATCACAGAGAGGTACTCTTGTACAGTACTGTTCTCATGATATACACACCTTAATTATTGTAGAGTATCTTACATAGTATGAAAAGCTGTTTTCACAGTGAATTTACTAATGTTAATTCCACAGAACTTATAACTATAATAATGGTTGGAGACGGCTTGAATGGGTAATGAAGATGACAAATCCTTGTCGAAACGTTGTACATTTGCTGTTATGTTAAACTTATATTAAAGTTTTCTTCATTACCCATTCAAGCCGTCTCCAGCCATTATTAGTCTCAAAGTGGGTTCCTCGTTATCGAATATAACTATAATATTTTTAAAATTGATTTTATCAGTTATGAACTGAGAAAAAAATAATATATTTTAACAGTTAACAAGAAACTAAATTAATAATAAAGTATGTTGAATATCACAGATTAATACTTTCAAAGATGTGAATTTATACAATACATTAGTTACTACTCAGAGGTAGTATACGCACAACTAGATTTAGCGGAAAAACGAAATCATAGCATCAGACTTTAATGAACATTTCTCTTCCAGGACCGGCATGGCCAGGTGGTTAGGGCGCTCGACTCGACCCTTCACACCAAACGTGCTCGCCCTTTCAGCTGTGAGGGCGTTATAATGTGATGGTCAATCCCACTGTTCGTTGGTAAAAGAGTAGCCCCAGAGTTGGCGGTGAGTGGTGATGACTAGCTGTCTTCCCTCTATTCTTACACTACTAAATTAGGGACGGCTAGCGCAGATAGCCCTCGTGTAGTTTTGCGCGAAATTCAAAACAAACAAACATTTCTCTTCCAAAAACACACTTGGGATTCTAAAATATTTAGCTTGGGAGTCAGTCAATGGCTAAAGATTATATGACTTGAATAATGTCATATCCTAGAAGCATATCTTTCATAGTAATTTAAGATATGCAATCATCGTTGCTCAGCACAATATCTTTTCGGTATATATTGTATCGATGAGTGCATGTAATTAAATTGAATAATAATATGACTGCAGTATTCCACTCTTAACTTTTATCAATATCACTGTAATATATATACTAAAACTGTATTAATTGTATAAGAACCCAAATTTTAACCTCACCTTACACATTGTTTCTTTTGTGACGTATTGTAAAATTCTGCACTAATACAACAAATGGTGTACAGTTATGAAAGATAAACAGCAAAACGTATTAAATTAATGGGGAAATAAAGACGTAGATAGATTTATTCATATCATAATAATTATTGTAAATATATTTGTATATATGATTGCAAGCAAAATCATCTCGTTTTTTATTTTAAATGTCACATAAAAATACAAATAATGAATATGCACAGAAAATTACTAAGTTGATCAGTATAAAATTGAAAATATTAAAAGATTTATTCAAAAAAATCAGTTGGAAAACAGAATCAGCCAAAATCAATGATGCTGAAAAAAAAAAGATACTAGTTACAATAAAACTAAATACTAAAATTTAAAGTATGTGTTTGATAACAAAGATGGGTGCACGTGTTAAATGAGTTATGTTTTATTTTATGCTTAATTTATTGCAGCATTTTTTTTTTATTTGTCTGTCTCCAGAAAACTGGGTACATGTAATCTTGCGGTTAGTGTGTCAGGTTGTGATTCGAAAGATCCAAGGTTCGAGATATTGTGCGGCAGAATGCACTCTACGCTTGTGTAAGTTGGTACTGCTGGCTAGGTACGTTCCTTTAGTTAGGGTCCAGCGGGTTGCGAGTTCGAATCCCCGTCTCACCAAACATGCTCGCCCTTTCAGCCATGAGGGCGTTATAATGTGACGGTCAACTCCACTATTCGATGGCAAAAGAGTAGCCAACTGGTGATGACTAGCCGCCTTCCCTGTAGTCTTTCACTGCTAAATTTGGGACGTGTAGCTTTGCGCAAAATTCAAACCAAACCAAAACAATTCTTTGGTCAGCAGTTCAAAAATAGGAATGGCTATACCTGAATCCTAGGGATCTCTGACTTGACTATTTAGCCGCCATGTGCATGTGGTGTCATTTAGGTTGAAAATTCCAACTTCATATTTTGACCCGCTTTAGCTGTAAGCATTATTATATGTTAAACAGGACTGATATACTACTAATAGATGACATAATATTTTTTCAGTTGATAAGTAGTAGTTGACATTCAATGTACAAGTTTAGCTATCAGTATTAGGTGTTTTGTTCTGTTTCTTCTTCTTAAAGGACCAGATTCTAATGTTTAAGCTTTTATATTTCTGAAAAAAAAAATTATTTGACACCCAGAAAAGAACAAAACAAATGACTTACAACGCCATCATAAAATAATTATTGTAAACCTTAAGCTATGAAAAAACATCCCATCGAATTCACTAGCTGTATTTCTATTACTGTTAACATTAATATTTTAACTGTAACCGTCAGTGGTTACCGGAACATGTTTTTTTTTTAAGATAGATGTTGTAATTTAATCTTTGCAGCAGTATTAAATAATATATTTTCCCCAAATGTTTGATATTTTATCAACAAATGAAATTACTTAAAATTATCCATTAGGCCTAACCCCCAATTTAACAGCTTGTCTGAAACGATTATGCACAAAGGAATAGCGGCGGCGTCATCATAGGTAATGTGTGAAAAATATTTAAACTGAAAATCTCTCATGAGGCAAGTACAAGTAATCAAAATTTTATTACGCAAATAACAATGCTAAATAAGTTGAAGCATCTACTAAACATATATATTTTACGGCATTCTCTAGATAAAGAAATGTAATTACTGCTGTAGAATTTTACATAAAACAAGAAACTAGTAGGTTTCACTATTAAATTGTTTTACAAGCTCTTAAAACAAACTTATTTTGAACTTAAATTTAGGCCATTTTTTAAAAATTTGTTACGAGATCATTTATTTTATTTCTTTAAATTGCCGACCTGTACTCACACATGTTATTTTAACTGAAACTGTATCAAAAATACCTTTATAGTATTTTGGAAAATCGATTCCTTTTTTTTTTTTGTATTCAATCCTCAAGCATGATTACTGTAGAGAATTAGCTCGTCAAATGATCTTGCTAGTGAATGAAATGTCCTGCCATCTATCGGTCAGAAAGCTTTTTCTAAAATGATGTCACTAAGGTTTGTTTGCCAGATAACGTTGGTGAGCTGATAGAGTTTTCAAGTTCACACACACTAAGCGACAGTTATTCGTAATAATATTCACGGAAAACATTGGCTAGGATGTTTTATATAAAAAAAGAAATTTTAAAAAGTAAATAAATTTTTCCAGCAAAATGATGCGATCGAGTGGAGTTGGAATATTTCAGTTTGGAATTTATGGATGGTTAAATATCAACGGTGAGTTTAATAAGCAAACGATCTAACTTTGCAGGCACTAAAACATTTTTAGTAGTAAGGTATTCTATAATATTAGATTATATTTACATAAGTATAATAAGATTTTTATATAGAGGTTAAAATATTATTATGCTAGATGAGTAACTGTTCGTAAAAAAATCAAAGCCATGTGTGGGGATGCTGTGATCATATGATGACGTTAATTTATTTACACTTGCTACTTAAAAGCTTTATGTATGATGAATAAGTCACTTTTTGCAAGCATTAGCATTTTTGAAATTACTTTTTCTTGAAATTATAAGTTCCTCATTGATTATGAGCTTGTAAAGAAACTAATGAAAAACAAATCAACATGTAGCTGTATGATGTTTGTTAATACGACGTGTTTGAGACTATTCAAAATTGACAAATTTAACCTAAAGTTAACTACATTTTTTTATACTAAATTGAAGAATAAGGCAGATACTTTTCCTCTTTGAATTGTAAAATCTGGTGAAAAGATCAGAGGTTAAAGGTCACAGAAATGAGTTGGTGTATTACATGGTTGATTGATGTAAAACTTATGTGAAGGGGGTTAGCGTTTGACGCGGAACTGAGAAGAATAGAGTAACTTACAGCAAAAATTACTCCGCTAATTAAACAGGTACAATTATATTCTTAGCTAATAAACGTTTATCATCGGACAACTGATTATTTTAATATTACTTCCGACGTAACTGATTGATTCTGGCAAACCTGTACATGATGTTTGTATAGAGTCTGACGAGAAAAGTAGAGCTCTTACATTTAAGGTAGTTAAAACTTTTGACTTCTAAAATATAAAAGGTATATGCTTCCCTGTTTTATTATTTATTTTTTAAAAAGCTTGATTTTAGAAGATCTGTAACTCATCATTTAATCACGTGAGTTTAAAATCAATCATTTTCTTCTTAATTTAATATCTTTCAGAATTAAAGCATAAATTTGTGGAATCAAGCCTTAGTAGTTGAGTTTTGTGAAATGTAGCTCTGATGTGAAGACCGCTTATCAGCCATAAATATTAGGGTGTCTTTAATCCACAAGAGGAATGCGAACTCTCCGTAGAACAGATATACTTAGTGGGAATGAAAAAAATGAACAGTTCTTGGTAATTTTGTTTGACGTTAAGCACAAAGCTACACAATGGGCTATCTGTACTCTGCCCACCACGAAAATCAAAACCATGTTTCTAGCGTCTAAGTCCGCAAACATACCGCTGTGCCACTGAGGGGGAGGGGGGTTCTTGAGAAGGTAAGGAAAAAAATAAAAGGTGAAATTTAACTATGTTAACAGTGGTTAAAAATAGTTTGAAAACTAAAGCACTTTTCATAATTTAAGTTTTTATTTATGTTTGTTTGTTTTGTGTTTCCGCTAGGTAATTATTGAGAATTAATTAGGACAGGGTTATAAAATATGGCATATCGACTACTAAGGATTAATTAAAGGTATTCGAAACTACTTAACATGGAACACCCATATGTATAGAGATCAATGGTACGTGAAATGTTAATGATCTGTCAGCTTTATTTTACGTTTGTGTAAATATATTTTATGTTTCAAAGTTATGCGATAACATTAAAACAGAACTCTTAAAAAATTTGGTTATCATCTTTGCTGTGATTAGTCGATGTGTTGTTTAGTGTAATTTAAAAACGTAATAAGCAAATCCCAGAAAAAGTAATTCTATGCAAAACGGTTGTATGTGTGTGATATTTCATGAGGCTTTATGTACAATAAGCCCGTAACGAACAATACCATTTTTTTTTTTATCAGTAATATGTCAACTTAGCTTATATTTTGAAATTTCAAACAGAGAAGTCTCGGACTAAGTTTACATCCTTGTTTAATTTTCAATTTCGTTATTATTATATTGCTTATCAAAGCGCTAGGATACGTTTTGTTAAGGAGGGTTAGAAAAATGTTTTTTCGTACTGTTCTTTATCACAGCTTGTTTTTCTTCTCTCTATATATATATTCTGACCGCTCGCAAGCCATGACTCATATCATTAACTGTTTATTTTATCAATCAGCATCTTATTGTAAACATCAAGGGTCTTATGAACATCATTAACAGAAAATATTTCAGTAGATTATAGGCTTAGAACATACGGTAATTGTTGATGTTTCCTATTGCAAAGCTATACAATGGGCTATTTGCAGTCTGTCCACAGCGGGGATCAAACTCCGGATTTTAGCACTGTAGGTCCCTAAACTTACTTCTGAACCACCGGCGGATACTTAATTACGAAATGTACTATACAGTTATTTGCCTGTGGAGGTTCTATCAGAATACAAAATACGAGCAGTGACATGTTTTTAAGGTTTTGCTGCAGAAAAAAAAAAAGTATCCATTAGGCCTAACCCCCAACTGAACAGCTTTTTGCCAGTCAATTTTTCATATTTTAAAAATTCGAAATGTAATGCTGTCCCTGTAAAATAAGGAACAAAATATTTTTTATTTAGGACAGGCGTGGCTTAATGGTTAGTTTGTCAATTTGGTTTGGTTTATTTGGAAGTTCGCACAAAGCTACACGAGGGCTATCTGTGCTAGCCGTCTCTAATTAAGCAGTGAAAGACTAGAGGGAGGGCGGCTAGCCACCCCCACCTCCAACTCTTGGACTACTCTTTTACCAACGAATAGTAGGATTGACTGACACATTATAACGCCCCCACGGCTGAAAGGGCGAGCATGTTTGGTGGGACGGGGATTCGAGGCCGGCATCCGCAGATTGCGAGTCGAGCTCCCTAACCACCTGGCCATGCCAGGCCTAGTCTGTCAGACAGCGGATAGAAGGATTCCGGGTTCCAAACGTGATGCCGCTGAACCTACTTCACACTTTTAGCTGGGCATCTTATAAAAGTGACGGTCAGTTCCATGAGCCGGACGAAGCTTTTGTGGTAGCGTGTAGTGCTGGAGAAGACATAATGTTGTTGACATATTATTATTTATTCTTCTTTACTTTCACTCAGAAGTTCTTATTAATAATTACTTTGACCCCCTCCAGGGATCAAGAAAACAAGCTTACTGGTTCACCAGTACCTCTGAATTAATTATCAGGTTAATGAATTAACAATTGATAGTATGTGATGTTAAAATTAATAAATAATATAGAAATCATTCCCTGATGCTGTTCTGTTGTTACAGAAATAAAATGTATATAACATTACATTTCACCAACTTAAAGTTGTTGTCAAATGGTTGCCTAACATAAATGACGTCTCGACCTGACCGTGTCCGTCATCTTTATTTTTATTTGAACGTTCTTTTAATGATTCCCTTTTGTCAGTAGTTCAAAACAAGGAACGGCTATAGCTGAATTCTAGGGATCGCTGCTTAACCCAAGTACACATTAGGTACCGTTAAGGTTTCAAATTTCAGTTGTATTAGCTACTGGAAACAATGTTGTTGTTTTTTTTTAAAGACTTCTCCTTTACATACGCAAAAAGTTGGGTTCAATTTGATTTAAGTAAATGGATAACATGTATATATTTTTGTATAAATGTATAAGAAATTGTAGTATGTGTTTAATAAACCACATACGTATAAAACCGAACGAATTAGCTACAATGTATTATATTATAATTATTATTTTTCAATGGATTTATTATTAGTAATTAAAAATGATTCTACTTGAAAAACAAAAAGCGTTTTGGACACCCTAATATTTAACCTTAATCTCTGTATTCCTTTATACACATACACACACACACACACACACATATATATATTTCATAAATATTTCGCCTTGTAATATACCGAAACACACTAAATCGTAATTTGCACCATACAAGGCAAAATTAATCCTAGTATGGAACCAGTCGGAAAGCTAAAAATCTTCAAAAGGTGCAAATATTTACACCAACACGCATACACAGCGATAGGTTGAATATTAAATTATTTTTGACTTTGCAACAAAAATACTCAGTTTTATGAGTTTTTTAGGCCAATGTAGTTATCATTAAGTCTAAGTAATACTTTAAGCTTGTTCACTATAAACTATAGAAGCCGGGCAACGCCCTCGTATCACCTGAGCATGGGGTATATGGGCGTTGGCAGTATACGGTGCTAGTTGGTTGATGGTTAGTATGTACAGACAGACAGGTTTAATAAGGTTTTTCTTACTTGCTACTTCAGATCCGGAGAATACATTTCACTATGGTCTGATAAAGGTCACCATACTATTGAAGAGGATACAAATATATGTTTTTGCCATTTATAGAAAATTATTCAAACACAAGCGTTTTGAGTTTTATAACTTTGACCTGAAAACATATCTTTCCTTTATAAATCTCGTGCAAAGAATAGCGATGGAGCTGTATATAGAAGGGCTGGCCCATGCTCCATGCGTTACATGTTACAGGTAACTCTTACGACTTTAAGCTTTTGTACTTATATTCTAAATTTATACATGTAAAAACATGTTAAGGATTTGGTAAACTTTGCATTCATAATTTTTCATTTAATATAATTTTGTTTGAACTGACAGATGACACGCACGTTTTGTGAAACAAAACTTAATATTTCCTTGGATAGTAGTTCCAGAACAAGTATTGATTTCCAAAATGGCATTGAACTTGAGCTCCACTTAGCCTATAAGAAAGCAATACGATCGTAACGCTTTTTCACATATTAAGTATAAAGAGCAGTTAAAACACGTTTTATAAAATACATATTCGCTGAAATCTCGAGGAAATCTATTAGTTCTAGGATGATGTGAAATCCCATTGGTTTTTAAAGCGTTCCAAGTCTTTGTGATTTTATCCATTCTTACATGTGTGCAAGTTAATTATTAATGATAAGGGTTTTAGGAGTGCCCAAGACGGTTCTCCAGACAGGATTCATTCAGGGGGTCAAAAAGCCAAACTTAAGGGTGTGGCTTTATCACATCGATGGCGTGTCGTACATCATAATAAGCTTACATCATTTAACATATCTGGTTAAATCGGAGCAATGCGTTTCCTTCGACAGAATTTTCTACTTGTTTCCTTCGTGTGCTATCCACAGTTGACTTTTTTGGCAAAATTCGCTTTAAAGCAAACGTCTACTTGAATAACCCTTAAAGCTACTCTATGAAGAAAATTACTTATAGTATTTGAAATTATATTGTCGGAAGTTTTCTTTCATACTACAATGCATCTTTAAAATGTTTAGATTTCTTAACAGACCGAGTTACAGACCTATGGGGTTCAGGTAAACCCGTCTCCCTTATTTTGAGCTGTGAACCAAAAGGAAGGTAACCAGTCTGTAGCACTCTCCGCCCAAAACGGCTATTCTTAAACGCAAGATCTGGATCGACAGTCACACTTATGACACACAGAGAGCTGAAAATGCGAAGCGTGTTTGTTAGTAATCGTCTCGAACTTGAGACTTTCGGATCCAAAGTACGATACGCTGATCACCATAGAGTATGTTCGGGTAGATTTTTAAGGTGCAATCTGTAAAGAGTCATTTTCTCTAACTTGTTACATGATCGTACATGAGTTATGTGTTAGTTGCGAATGATATTGAATTTCTTGTAATGACAACTGACCTTGTGTTAAATATAGACAAGTTGTATATATATATATATATAAATATTGTAAAGATTTATTTCTCATTAATAACACACATTTCATGTGTCTAGTATAAGAACGTAGCTTTAAATGAACACATTCCTTTCAAGCTTATTTAATTGGAGGAGTACATTGGCTTCAGAAGAAACCTCCTTGTATCTTCGTTCACGCGAATAAAGAAACAACAAAAACAGTTTGAAGGCGCTAGGATCAAGCGAAGTTGTATTTTCGATAATTATGATGGGACTATTTGATTTTAAAAAATATATAGTGTGAAATTAAGCACGAATGCAAACGCTCAAAAATGTTTCGCTTGTTTTAAAATTTCGCGCAAAGCTACGAAGAACTATCTTTTCATAGTTGTTCCTAATTTTGAATTGATGGACTATATGGAAAGTAGCTAGCTAGTTTGTTTCTTTATTTATTATGAATTTCGCGCAAAGCTACACGAAGGCTATCTGCGCTAACCGTTTGTTTGTTTTTGGAATTTCGCGCAAAGCTACACGAGGGCTATCTGCGCTAGCCGTCCCTAATTTAGCAGTGTAAGACTAGAGGGAAGGCAGCTAGTCATCACCACCTACCGCCAACTCTGGGGCTACTCTTTTACCAACGAATAGTGGGATTGACCGTCACATTATAACGTCCCACGGCTGAAAGGGCGAGCATATTTGGTGTGACGGGGATTC
>NW_013666361.1:243528-244660 GCF_000517525.1 Limulus polyphemus
GCTAGTCAACAGTACCCGCTGCAAACTTTTATGCTACTCTTATATGTCCGTATAGTGGGATTTGACCGATATGGTCACTTTAAGAAAGCATCAGGAACTATTAACACTTGTAGACCCCTATTGAAAACAGTTAAGGATTAGTAAATTCATATTTTAGACTCGTTCTTAACACTAAACGCCCCCCCCCCAGTGGCACAGCGGCATGTCTGTGGACTTACAACGCTAGAAACCGGGTTTCGATACCCGTGGTGGGCAGAGCACAGATAGCCCTTTGTGTAGCTTTGTGCTTAGTTTTAAACAAACAAACACTAAACGGGTTGAAAACAAACAGATCTTTAGACAAAGTAAATCACCGAATTTATGCTTGCTTTTAAATTAACTCGAATTTATTATAGGTATAGTTGAACCTGTTCAGGTTTTAAACGTCAGAGGACAGCACAGTATAAACCATGTTAATTAAAGGTGGTTGCTTCACTTAGACAAAATTCTAATAAAAAAAACACCTTAGGTGTGAAAAAAAAGGCGCACCAAAAAAAAATGGTTGAATGTGTGACTTAAAGGAATGAAATCAGCCCCCCAGTGGCACAGCGGTATGTTTGCAGACATACAACGCTAGAAACTGAGCACAGATAACCCATTGTGTAACTTTCTGCTTAACTTCAAACAAACAAATAGAACGAAATCAAAATTGGCGGCCAAACTGGTAGCTCTACTCATAAAATTGATAAGAATTTTACAGGAAATATCCATTCAATAGTCAGTCGGGACGCGTTTTTTTGTTTTTTGTTTTTTTGTTCAAATTTGAGCATGATGGTAGGTAAAACAAAATACGCGTAATAGTTAATTGAAGAATGAATATTTGCTGTAAAATTATTATCAATGTTATAATTGTAGCAACCAGTTTGGCCGCCAATTTTGATTTCGTTCCTTTAAGTCGCGTGCTCAATCCTTTTTTGGCCGCACCTTTTTTTTTTTTTCACACCTAAGTAATTTTTGATTAGATATCGTGACTTTTTTGTCAACACACACCAACAAACCACAGCAAGTAAGAAAGTGACACTCGATAGTAACACACGTTAGTTTTATGATCGCAACCATATTATTAGTTTTAATAGAACCAACCAGAGAGAAC
>NW_013666361.1:245492-246758 GCF_000517525.1 Limulus polyphemus
GCCTTTTCTCTTGCACTCCATTGTGGTTCTGATTCACGCTTGACAGAGATCTTAAGCTCCTGCTGCAGTTCGTCCCATCGAGCTGTTGAATGAGCAAAGAAATTATAAATGGCTTCAATTATTCCAAAAAAGGTAATAACTGTTGTTTCCTGACTTGCAGCATGAAGACGTGCTAAGTTCAAACTATGGTTGTCACAATTTATAAACACTGCTTTGGATTTTTGTTCAGATTTCTTTGTTGAACGCCTGACAGATGACCTGACATGACAGCAGCGTTATCATAACATTGTGAACAACAATCACTCAATAAAATTCCATCCGCTTCTAATTTTGTGCTTATTGTTTTCTCAATATTGGCAGCGTCTTTTTCCTTTATCTGTATAAAATCAACAAATGACTTTTTGACTTCTACTTTTCTTGTCTTAAAGTCAATATCAACAAACCGACTCACTTGGGTCAATTGCTCACGATGGGCTAAATCAGGTGTGGAATCAAACAGAATATCATAGTATTTGTTTCTACGAATTACTGATAACCAATAATTTCGCACATGTGAAGCCATGAGATTTATAAACTCATTTTAGATTTCAGGAGAAAGATAAGATGTTGACGTTTGCTTGTTTTTAACACGCTCTAAATGCTCTCTCATTACTGGATCATATTTTGCTAATAACTGCAAAAGTGACAGAAAACTTCCAGGGTTTTCGTTTGAGGTTATGTCCTCAGTATGACCACGAAATGCGAGATTCTGAGAAGCTAAATATTGTGTACAATCCAGCAACCATCGCAATACATCTCTCCATTTATTTTTTTCTTGCTGAATTTGCCTTTACAGCTCTTCATCAATGCCACTTTGAAGACGAATTCGTCGCTCAGTTTATTTCCGAGCAGCAAATGACTCACGATTACGCTTAATTACGCTTACGATTAATGCTGCATTACGCTGGTTAAGATCATTAAAGAACCCAAAGGGACAACTAGGACGTTGGATTGGAAAAATAGACCAGTATAATTATAATATTGAACATAGAGAAGGAAAATTCCATTGTAATGCTGATGGACTGAGCCGAAGACCCTGCAAAAATGACTGCAAACATTGCTGCAAAAGAGAGGTTGAACTAACCAGGTGCCATCAAGCTGAAGTCAAGCCGACTGAAAATGTTGATAATGGTGAAGTGGAACCAAATATAAATATCAAGGCAGAACAGAAGAAAGACTATGTGACAGGAAAGCTAGATGGCCAAAGGTGTAACTTTGTCATAGACT
>NW_013666361.1:247627-292556 GCF_000517525.1 Limulus polyphemus
ACAACAGTTAATATGTTACATCAATCTCGTATTTTGTTGTTGTTGAACATACACTTACTTGTACTTTGTATTCTAGGACTTGTATTTGATCTACAGGTGAATGATGGAATAGTGTAATTTACTTCTGTTCGTCAATTCGGTGTAACTGTATTTCAGTGAGCGGCTTTTAAAAGTTAAAACTGAAAGCGTAATACACACAAATAACGTAACACTGTGTCATACTTACTTAACGTAGGGCAGTTGCGCTATATCCTAGGGAGGGCATAATTATTAATTAATAGGCACTATAGGCCAGGGGGAATTTTGCGCCCCTTCACACCAGCGCCGGAGGGCGACTGCCCCGTGCCCCCCCCCCCTGCTACGCCACTGCTATCAGTGTACCAAATTTGAAAAAATCCATCAAAGTTAAGTTTGATTTTCTATCAAATAAAATTTCCGTACTTTTGGTACAAAGGGAAAACAAATGAAAGAAGCACAATCAAAATTGAATATGTTATACCTCAGGTATTTTTTAATGGATTACCATGAAATTTGATATGTGAAGTAAAAGTCCAGTAGATCACATCCACTGAAAATATATAATAGTTTAGATTACCACAGTCCAAGATACAGAAGGTGGAAAATCGCTAAACTATCACTCCTATTAATAACACACAGTGTCCTGCAGCATGTTGTTTTGGCCACACGACACACTATCTTGTGTCATGTTTGTTTGTTTATTTTTGAATTTCGCGCGAAGCTACACGAGGCCCTTCTGCGCTAGCCGTCCCTAATTTAGCAGTGAGAGACTTGAGGGAAGGCAGCTAGTCATCACCACCCACCGTCAACTCTTCGACTACTCTTTTACTAACGAATAGTGGGATTGATCGTCACGTTATAACGCACCCATCATAATTAATTAACAGCAAAAACTTATAAACGTATCATATTCTAGAACTGGGGGAACTTAAATCATACTTGAAATTGTTTGTTTGTTTGTTTGTAATTAAGCACAAAGCTACACAATGGGCTATCTGTGCTCTGCCCACCACGGGTATCGAAACCCGGATGCTAGCGTTGTAAGTCCGCAGACATACCGCTGTGTCACTGGTAAGCCATACTTGAAATATCGCTTACGTTTGCAGTGAATGATGTATATATCATGCAAAGTTTGTTTCATGATATTAAATATAAAAAAAAGGAAAAGGAAAAGTTATTGTCATTTTATTTTATTCCCTGTAGCGGACCAACATCCTATATGTCATTAGTGGCATTCATAAATACGATTTATGGGATTACGTTACAGAGAACGTCGTTTCATTGATCATTGTTTGGTCAAGTGACCTGGGAGGATCAGGTACAACTTGGATCTTTACCTACCTCCTTGGCTGTTGACAGTCACCTTATAACGCTCCCACGGCTGAAAGGACGAGCATGTTTGGTGGGACGGTAATTCGAACCCACGACCCTCAGATTACGAGTCGAGCGCCCTAACCACCTGGCCATAACCGTGTGTCTTGATTTGAGCACTTGTATATTGAGAATCACATCTGACCGGTTTTAATATTGTAGTAAGAAATACTTATACAAAGACAAAATCTTATTTAAATTAATCGCTGAATGTATTCCTAATATCTATTAACAATTCACATATGAAAATATAGTTATAAATTAATTAATTACCTGAAGAAGAAGGGTTTATAGGATTTTTATCGTTTTATATTAAGACTTCTTGAATCTACGTGTTTTTCTGATATCATTTGTAAATGGAATAGCTTCAATTAAATGAGTGCGTGACATCTCAGGCAATACGATATGAACTTAATGAGGCCATAATCTTTACACACTTATTTAATCTATACTTATTTTTTTCTAGGATACGTGAATTACAATCCACGTGTAAAGTTAGGATACCGTAACCTTCTTGCTTCTCTAATTAACCATAGAGCAAACAAGCAACTTAAAAAAACGAAACGCACAGACATATACAAAATGGCTATATCGAAAATCCACAGTGGTGAATTAGCGGTGTGGCTAATACTATAGGATGATGGAATACTGTTTACTTCCGGGGAAGTGTAAATATTATATCGCTTTACATCAAATTTAGTGATAACCGCAAAGAATAATTCGTATGACTTAGTAACACTATTTATAACCCGTATTATACACATATAATAAGATGTCTGAAGGCTTAAACGTACCCGGTTTTTGTTTGATATAAGTGTTTCAATATTTAGAAATTTTCTGAACATTTTAAAATAGCCTTTTGTTGGAACTTACAGAATATAAATACTAATCTCCACAAGCCTACCCCTAAATACAGAATGTAGGTAATATTTAACTGTCTTATAATGCTAGTTATAACAGTGTGTCAATAGGACCTACATATTACTTATATAAGATAGTACAAAGTTTTAAAACGTGTATATAGAGTATACAGTAAAGGTTAGGGTCGAAATTAACATTTTTATCATAAAGTGAAAACTGGAAAGTTTTTATTTCCCCCATTAAAACTCGAGAATTTAAAAAGAGTAAATCAAAAATCATGACGACTAGCCTATAACTTCAGTTAATCGAAATGATTTAGATTACATTTCATAGATGCTTGATCCTTGCTAGTCACTAAATGATTTGACTCAAACACAATATTCAGAAACATAGACTCATAGCCGAATATTTTATTGAGCTTTATTCACAAGTAGAAGCCTGGTTGGGTCTGATGGTTATTACACTTGACTCACAACATGAGGGTCGCAGTTCGAATCCCTTTCTCAGACATAATAGTTCTTTAAGTTATGGGGATGTTATAATGTGATGGTCAATTTCACGAGTTGACGGTGGGTGGTGTTCAATAGCTACCTTCCCTCTAGTCTATCACTTAAAAATTAGGGATAGGTATCACAGATAGCCCTCGAGCAGCTTTGCATGCAATTGAAAAAAACACATCACAATAAGATGTCATGTGCAAGCATGCTATAAGTTTTTTGTCTGATTTGTTAATATTTATGAAAATTTCAACATTTCTGTACATATGCCATCTTAATATAGAAAGTTGGTGAAGAGAGCCACTAATTTTTCTTCGCTAAAGTTTCTCTCGGAACTAGCTCACTTAATTAGGGTATCGTTTATACCTTCTCGTGGAAAATACTGTTGTGACATAGAGCATACTGTATGGAAAGCGACAGCAGTATCTTCCAAGGTCATGTCAGGTGATGTCCTGTGAATATAACATCTATTGTTTTTTAGTGAGAATCACGTAGGTGACGTTTGCATCATTAGAAAAAGGGCATTGTTATTTATCCAATATAAATCTATGTTTTCTCAGACTGGGATGTATTTTATCAAGAAGAGGATAAGACGACAGCTTGATTTAATTATTGCAAACAATGATTTGATAAACACTGTAACAAAGTTACCAAAATATACACTTGTCTTTAAAGCTTTGATTGTGTTTCTGAGTTGCGAATAAAGATTGTTTCACTGTGTTGTACATTTTGTCCAGTCTCTTTGCTTCAAACCTATTCAGGGTTAAGGAAGATCAGAATTTGCTCTGCAAAACATTTTCTGGCAAACCTCCAGTTATACTGTGGCTCCTACCCAATTACTCGCAGGGTAATCAGTGAACTTGAAAATACCATGGGAATCCTTTTGGGCGAGTGAAGGCAGAAAACTAACAAATGAAAATTTAAGTTAAAATGCTGAATTTTGGTTCTTAAGTCAAAACCTTTCAGAAATAGTGGTTCCCTTTGGATACGTACTTTAGTCGCAAGATGATTTTTCTCGTTTCATAAAACAATAATTACACTACAGGTTTAATTAGCGAGATTACTTTTAATCTACCATAAACCTTAAAAAAGGACCAATAGTTAATTTGTTGGTCTTTTATTGTTTTTACTTCTTTTTTTTTATAATGGATATATTTTTGATGTAAATATTTTGTATCTTTCAATTCTTGCTGTGGCCAAAATTTCAACTACCCATTTTAGTGATTTAGTACAATAAAGCGCCAACTGGGAAACAAATGTATTACTTAAATTGATCACTATGTTTCTTAACATAAACTGAATCGTTAAGTTTAGGTCATATGCAATTTGGTTAAAAATATCAACAGCACACGGATGTACTACTTGATTGTAATACAGGTAAAAAGTTGGTTATGTAGGTTCATGTTTGTTCGTAGGAGTACAGAATTAGATAGCACAATTACACTTGTCATAAGCCATAAACAGTGATCCGACCATTGCTGTGTTTGTTGTATCCCAGCCGACCTGAATAGCTCTGGTTTTGAGCGATAGGCGAGATTGGCAACAGATATTACAATTATAGTGTGGTTGGAATACTATTATTATACACTCTTCTAATTCTTCAAAATCCCTAAGGGTCTACATAAAGAATGTAGTGTTAAAAATGTAATAGGCCTGATACTAATTTCTTATGACGAGAATAATTGTAATCGTTGTATACAGCATAACAACTGAGTTAGATATCGCTATGGTATTAGTATGAGTGTTTAGCAATTTCAAAAAAATTGTACTAAATCATCATAAAACAATTAACTTCCTAACTCAATAGTTATTTTATTTGTGATTGCTTTTATAAATTTATATTGAGATGCAAATATCTATTGTTTGTTATTTTATTCACATACTTATGTAGCTTAATCTTCGTAGATTATGGCAAACAGGTCGTGCATATAAGTTTCCAGGTAAATCAAATCCGTGCTTAGGTGCCCCACTCTGGATGCAATGCACATAGCCTGTGGTGTAGTTTTTGTACTTAAGAAATAAAAATAAGTAAATATACTGTTTCATATAAACGTTTACTTTTTTTTAGCGGTGTTAGAGTGTATAGATGCTACAATTTACCATAATATGCAATGTATATTTAATTTTATAACTAAATACAATTTTTACTTTGGAGCTTACTGAATAAATTTACTATTAGCTAGTTTTGATGCTCTCTGCAAGTATGACACCCATGTGGTTGGTTCTGTGTCGTTAACGAATATTCCAAGTGCTTGAAAAACAAAGAACAGTAAAAGTAATCCACTAATACAATAACATTCCGAAATATTTCTAAAAGTTAAAATACGTCACTATAGTGATAACTAAATCAGCAGTCTCTTGCGTTTAATTTTTGAGAGATGACAAAAATAATCCGTTGGTTTGTGCCCCCTAGTGGCACAGCGGTATGTCTTCGGACTTACAACGCTAGAAATCTGGTTTCGATACCTGTGGTGGGCAGAGCACAGATAGCCCATTGTGCAGCTTTGTGCTTAACTTAAAAAAAAACAACAAATAAACCGTTGGTTTGTTGGCTTTTAATAAAAAAACTAAAAAAAATCAATGGAAATTAACAAGTCCCCACCCCCAGTGGCTCAGCGATCATTCTTCAGGCTTACGACGCTAAAAACCGGGTTTTGATACCTGTGGTGGGCATAGCACATATTACCCATTGTGTAGCTTTGCGCTTAACAACAGCTAACTAGCTAATCAAATTGACGAAAATTAGATCTTAATTTATCCGTTTGTTTACAATAAATGAATTTAGAGAACGTCACAAATGCTATGAAGTAAGGTTCTTTAAGTAAGCGGAATGAAAAATAATGTTTTCAACTTGAAAGGTATCTTATGCGAAACTTCAGCTAAACGGTCAAGTCAGAATCCCCTAGGTTCAAGCATAAACATCCCTAATTCAGAAATGCTGACCAGTGGAATCGTAATCAGTCAGCAGCACCCGCCGCCTACTCTTAACCGAATAGCAGGACTAACTGTCACTTTCATATAGCACACTCGGTTGAAAGTGTGGAACCTGTTGAGCTGCATATGCAGGCTCGAACCTTGATCCATCTGCTTCGTTCCAGAAATGAAAAAGATGTAGAAACGTTGGTAAATTAGGAATATTGTGTGCTTGTGTTTTAGAATTTCTACTTTCCTTTGTGCTACCACTAATATGTAATCCTAAGTCAGAAAACAATACGATGTGAGAATTTCTCTTCATCCGATATTTGTGTTACATTTTAAAGTCTGCACTTTTATACTAACTCTTCGTCAGATTTCCAATTATATGCAAGTAAAGCAGCGTAATAATTTAAAAAAAAGCATAAACAAGCGCACAATTCGTTAACCTCGGCAAAGAACTTCCAGTTTCACTTATACGTCACGAGCCTTTTGTTCTAAGGCATTAAAACATTCGTTTCCTAGATTAGATCAGAAAACAAAACCCAACAACTAAATCTATATACTTATAGCTAAAATATTTGAGTCTAACTTCGAAATTTCAAAACAAACGGGCTGTACAAAATAGCATACTCCAACTGACACACCCTTGTTAAAGTGGATTTTTGTTGTTGTTGTTGTTGCAAATATGTAGTACTTACAACTATATACATACAATACCCCTATAAAACGGAAATATCAACGTTGTAGTAATGAAAACAGATAAAGATAGTTGAAAATACATAAAGATAATTTCACAATTAAATAAGCTCCATAATAGTCATGACAAAACGCTTCTTTACATACATAGAAAAAAAAATCTTGAAATATAAATCCATAATATACAGGTTGAAGTTATACAAAACTCCATTCCATACGCAAACCTAGGCCCCTAAAGACACTTTGTTGTATACTAATGTATAAAAGCATCTTTAGATTATTAAAAGAAAAATATTGCCATCCGAAAACATTTATCTATTTCAGGTAGTTATTGTACGTACATATTCATTTTCATCATCATTTCAGTTAAATGAATGTTATTTGAAAACAATTGTTGCATCCATGCCTTTTCTTCTTCATCCTGTTCTAGTGCCCCTTCCCCGAAATCCACGATTTCTCACAATCAACTGTGATTAGTTTGGGCACAGTCCTAGTTATTCTCGTGTCCAGGCTCACGTGAGCTAGATAGTACGTTTCGTGTACATAAATAATTTCATGCACACTCACCTGGCTAGTATTTAGGTTTACCTCTTGTGTGGCTATTCTGGTGGTATGACTTAAGTTTCTGTTATAGAAACAAACACATTGGGACCAGAGCTCTCTGCATCGAGAATATCCTAAGGGAGGTAAAAGAGGCTTGGAATTCACGTTTTTTATTGCAACACGCAGGGTGGCTGGGGTTTTGTGACTAACTCTGTGCCTGTAAGGAATCTGCTTTAAAAATGACTTGTGTTACTTAAAAAAAACAAAAAAAACAAAAACGGGACGATGCTATAATTTTCACGATATAATCTTTGTAATGTTTAGAATTTCTTGTTCTTTGTCGCGGATTTATCACCCTTGTCATTTAGTTTAAATGTATACTTTGCAAAACAGTATAGCTTCTGTTATTCGCCCCTAATAATACCTATTAAACTCTATAATCCGTTTATCCGTAATCCAGGAATCATTAGGATATACTTGTTTCAAACTTAAATTTCAAAGACAACTAAACGTGTATTTCGATTGTTTTTACTTTGAGCTGTTCTAATCTCATTCTGGCAAAAGTAGCAAACACTATAATGCCCCAGAAAGTGATAACTCATTTTGTTAGTTTGAACCAAAGTACAGTACTTTCACAAGTCGTTACAGCCCCTACATATCGCATTCTACGTATGCATAATGTCGGGTGTTGGCTCCCAATAAGTTAAGTGATGAAACTTTTGAACTTTAGACTATCGAGGATAAACGTACTTATAAGTTCGTGTGACATGAGAGGTGGGGCTCATAGCACGTGGTTCCTCTTCAGTAGATGAAAAAAAGGTACTTTCAAGATATAAAACTGTGATATTAAACATATTTCTTGCAGATATTGGTTACCAAGTATGTGTAGTCATACATATATATATTATTCTCACATAAATGAGTTCATAAGTCTATATAAGTTTGATAACGAATTTTACTAAACTAGATGCAAAGAGCCAACAGACTGTTTCAATATAAACCTGGGTGTAAAACGTTACACAAGCATTATGTAAAAAATCACAAACCGCAATTTGTAGATATGTGAATGGAGACTTTAAGGTTTACTCCGCTAGATGGCAGCACTATTATGCACATTAATTAAAAGAGCGACTGCATATAAAAAAAGCGGATGGTGGGATGGGGGAATACATGTTACTATATGTAAAGTTGATAATTTAAAAGACCTTACGAAAGCGTTATCGAATAGCCACGTTCTCACTGGAAATAAGGTACTATAATTTGTCTAATTTGTATTTTGGGGGTCTCTAATCATAAACAAATTAATAAAGAAGTACCGCCCCTCTTTTGATTTTATCTGCTTAACGTTATTATATATGGGTGTGTTTGTCTTTCTAGATTCACATGAGACAGCAGTAAAAAATAGACTTTTAACAATTATTTCATTCTTTTTTTTTAATATGACAAATAATTTGCAGGGTTTTCAGAGAAGGAGATAGTTGTGTTTTACCATAAGTCTAGAGTCTCTGATAAATATGTGTAGATACATGTGTAAGCCACTTTATAAACAATTCTAGATTCTCTGATAAATATGTGTAGATACATGTGTAAGCCACTTTATAAACAATTCTAGATTCTCTGATAAACATGTGTAAGCCACTTTATAAACAATTATGGATTACAAGTAATACTTAGAGCACCAATTATTTGTATACAATTCTCCCCTTTGTTGTAATTGGCCTGTATTAGACAATTTGGAGATATTTTTACAAACAAATTTATGTGATGTGATTGTTAGTTTGTCTTTGTATCATTAAGCAACAAAGGTTTGCAAGAGGCTGTGAAGAAAGGAAATGTATATATGGTAGCGACAATTAGATCATCCAGAGAATTATTACACAGCACATTGTCACACTGTGATATTCGTGTCTGAAACATCAATTATAGACCCACTCATCAATAGGCGTGCTCCGAGATTTCTTTGTTTCCATCTGAGATAATAAGAGTTCTATATTTGGTCCCCTATGTGAGTCATTCAAGCAGCTATTTGAATGACGCCCTCCAAGCTTTAAAAAAATTTGGAATTAACCGATCCTTCTAACTCATGATGACTGCAAAGAAATTCTGGAGCATCACCCCCTCCCCCATCACTGTCTTCACGCACGCGGGTACTCCGACAGAGCATCAAAAAGTGGTTTCAGGTATTTGGAGTCTGTCTTTAAAAGCGGACAAAAGACAAACGCGGCTAAGAAGATACAGAATAATGTTCGTTTTAATGCGTTACTACTTCACTTTTTCACTTTTATTTGTTTGTTGTTGGGCGCAAAGCTACACCGTGGGCTATCTTTGATGTACCCACGGTGATAATCGAACTCTGATTTTTAGTGTAATAAGCCTTAGACTTGCCGCTATGATATCGGGAGGAATTTATTATTCTGAGACATAAATATATTAAGATAATTAGAGCTTAAAGTAAAACATAAAAACGACGTTTTTCAGCACAATGAATGATAAAATCTTTATTAGCTATTTTAGCCGCATAGTTCCGGTAACACAGTTACTATCATCAGGGTTAGTGACAATAACTATTTTACTAAGAATAGTCGGCTGAAATATCTTAATCAACATTTTATTTTTCATTTGTCCCTTGGTGGGATAGAGGTAAGTTTACGGAGTTGCAACGCCAAAATCCGAGGTTCGACTCCCCGCGGTAGATAAAGTGTGGTTTTGCTCTAAATCAAACAAACAAATTATTTTTCACTGTGACGAAAAGCTTCGGTTTTGTTTTTTTATCTTAATATAGTAGCACGATGTACCTGACAATAAATTATGATCAGAGCTTGGTTTTGAAATGATAAACAGTTTAAAGATTTTTCACAAAGTAAAGCTAACACTGCTTATACAGAGGGTTTAGTGCGTTATATTAAAACGATTTGGAATATGCGAATCAGCATGTCACGTGACAACCACACACACACACACACACACACAGAGCCGATATAAATTCGTGGTGGAAGGGAATGTTTCAGAATTAAATTTAACATTGCTTGGCGTTACGTTTGTTTGTAATTAAGCACAAAGCTACACAATGGACTATCTGTGCTCTTCCCACCACAGATATCGAAACCCGGATTCTAGTGATGTAAATCTGCAGACATATTGCTGTGCCACTGGGGGCTTGGCGTTACGTAGGTAGCGTGATTCTATCGAAAATTTATTGCTTTTAGAGGGGTATGTAACACTTTTTCCGACGCAAAATATCCATATACTCAGATCATAAAGATGTGTTGAGATCGGGGATTTATTATTTCCTAGGTGGAGATATCCTTTGTTTTCCAATGCTATTGAGTACACGATTGTAATAAGTCATGCCCCAGCCATGTGGTGTCTAGTAACAGGTGAGAATCCATGAATACAAAGGTCAATGGCAAAATCCGTCCACGTGTCCCAGGTAACACTAGGCAATATGCATGTAATCAAGAAGGATTAAGGATCTCAATTAGAAAAAGCAACACAAGTTGCTTACACGACATATTTATCCAACCGTCGTATACCTCAAGTGGCTAGATAATGATAAGGGTATTCATTTTATTCTGTATGATGACATAACGGGCAAGTTGCTGCAAACAGCACAATCTGTGCATTCAGACCGTTAAAACGCATATAGGAGCTTTCATCTTCGTATTCTAAATGGAATATAGAAAGCCTTCAGGGCGAATAGGTGTGCTTTAGACATGACAGCGTTACGAGGAAGTCTTTTTCAATGGTTTGTTTGTCCTTATATTAACACAAAGCTACACATTGGGCTGTTTACGCTTTGTTCTCTTCAGGGAATCAAAACCCAGATTTTAGCGTTGTAAGTCTGAAAACTTATAGTTGACCCATCAGGGGGTGGGGTGGCTTTTGCTATAGAAACTATGCTACAAGCTGCTTTGTTTATTAATATGTTCTGTAATTTCGCGCATAGCTACTCGGGGTCTATCTATGTTGGTCGTTAATAATTTTCAAGTGATGTACCAGAGGAATAGCACTTAGTCAACACTACACACTGCCAAATCTTGGGCTACTCTTTCACTGACGAAAAATGGGATTGCCCATAACATTATAACGCCACCACGGCTGAAAGGGCGAACATTTTTGTGATGGGATTCGAACTCGCGACCAGTATATTGCAAGCCGAGCGCCCTAACCGCCAAGCCATGTCAAGATGAACAATCGTCAGATAGAGCATGACCGGACGTAGCGACATGGTGGTGACGCTCCAAAATCTTCTTAATATAACATACTAAACCTCTGTATTACAAAAAACGAAAAATACAAGTATAAATTTCATCATAGGCGCCAATACGGAGCCATGGGGACACCCCCCCCCAAGACACGAAAGATGTAATATACATACATATATGATAGCATGCACGTAATGTTCAAGCGAAGGCTGCGTATCGTAGGGCATAATACTGCATACAACCATAGGATTTCTTTGATACAAAACATTGTTCTTGTTGGGCAAATTGTAGATGATGACTTGCTGCAGAGCTGCATGAATATTAAATTTAAGCTTTTCTTTTACAGTAATTTCATCACATTTTGTTCGTGTTTAATTTATTTTAAGGTAAGAATTAATTATGAGTGTAGATTCTTTGAATTCCACTTTAAAACTCTCTAGCAGGCTGAAATTATCTATTTTTCAATGATATAGGGGGAAAATATAGAAAGTCCTTTGAGACTGCTCAATAGCAGTGTTGTCCAACCCCTTCAAAGGCCATTGTACGCTGAGGGAATATGGTTTGTTTGTTTGTTTTGAATTTCGCGCAAAGTTGTACGAGGGCTATCTGCGCTAGCCGTCCCTAATTTAGTAGTGTAAGACTAGAGGGAAGGCAGCTAGTCATCACCACCCACCGCCAACTCTTGGGCTACTCTTTTACCAACGAATAGTGGGATTGACCGTCACTTTATAACGCGCCCACGGCTGAAAGGGTGAGCATGTTTGGTAGGACGGGGATTCGAACCTGCGACCCGCAGATTGCGTGGTCAAGCGCCTTAACCTCCTGACCATGCCGGACCGAAAGAATATGGACAAATATCAAATGTATGTGTAAAACTAATGAAAGGGGTAGCACCCAAATGGCTTCCATGAGACCTGGCAAGGTCAAAGAGATTCACAACTTTAGATGACGAGTCAATGATAAATAGCATTCGGCAATGTATGCAGACATTAAAGCACCGCACTGTTAATTGGTTTATTTGATTTTGAAGATGTCAACAATCGAATACATATTGGCATTTTGGCAACGAAATTAAAGGCCTTGGCAGTCTCCGAGTTTCACATATGAGAGGGCTAAATAAACTCTTCTAGCATGTAAAAAGATAGCAAATAGGATTGTGCTGTAATCTGACTACCAAAATAAAACAATACCTTATATAAATATCAAAAGTTTTTAATTGTTTTATATCCTCCGGTGGGTCAGTTATACGTTTACGAACATACAACGCTAAAATCTGGGGTTCGACTCACCGTGGCGGACAGAGTACAGATAGCCTGTTGTATTGCTTTGCGCTAAGAAAATATGAACAATATTTATTTTATTGATTGCATAGATACTATAGACATAAAAGTACACTTTGTGTATTACAGACTTCAATACTATTCAGAATAACTGTGATATTGTATTGACTTTATCGTCATAGACCGCACCTCCACATTCCACAGAATATACATATTTACTTGCTTACTATAATTCACTATAATGTAGTTTCCATACACTGTGTCTACCTGAAGGCTGTTATGCCAACATCTGGCATTCAACAGTTTGAAAATGGTAGTAATTAACATGAACAATTCTCAGTTAGCTTGTGCATTTGCTGCTCGATTACACAGGTGCATGTTTCTCATTTTTTTCTTGTTGCCAATATTGCCTCCGAAATGTGTTGGTACTTAGCGCAAATAGCCTTTGTTTAGCTTCGCAAGTATTTCCGAAACAAATATCAATATGAAAACGTAAAGCGGTAGCCGGTAGCATTCCTCTTCTACCCAAACAAATTTCCCGTCATTTGTTGAATTGCCGAGTAAATAATAAACGCTTGAAGATGAATGAAATGATCTTGTGGAGTAAAATGATGTTTTTGTTTTTCGTTTCACATTTCATGTGAATATATCATTAATAACACAATCCTGCGAATTTAAACTTTATAAAAGTTGTTTTGGTTTTAAAAACGGATCTTCCATAATTCAGCTACGTTGTTGTTGTTGTTTGTTATTAAGCACAAAGCTACACGAAGGGCTATCTGTGCTCTGCCCACCATGGGTATCGAAACCCGGTTTCTAGCGTTGTAAGTCCACAGACATACCGCTGTGGCACTGGGAGGTAGAAGCTATGCGATCCCAGACTTGAAATTCCCACTGTGGGATTTATTTGTTGTTGTTTTTTTGCAAAGCTACCAAGGCTATCTACTGCTGTCGATAATTTTGAGCTATTGACCACAGGGAAAATAACCAGCTAGCAGCATCCACCGACAACTCTCGGGCGACTTCTTCAACAACGAATATCGGAACTGTCAATCACGCCATAATGCCTCCATGATTGAGAGGGCGAGCATTTTCGGTGTCGGATTTCAATTCTGCGCAAATTGCGAGTTGACTGTTCTAATCACCAGGTCATATGACAGCCTGTGAATTTATATATAAATTCCAGTTTCTGTTTTTTTAGCTTTGTTTTGATAAAATATTGCAAAATTCCGACTCGTATTTGGTGTTTTTAAAAACAGCAGGTAACTAATAATATAACGCATCTACAAATAAATAGAAGTTTCAACAATAATTGGAAATATAAAAAAAAATACTTAAGTGATTAGTGGCTTGATTATTGTAACTTCTAGAATTCCACAGAGAAACATGAGATTTTCTACTTCTAGAAATGTTTTGCTTATTCGTTTTGTTTGGGAATTTTTGCACAAACTTGCACAGGGCTGTCTGCGCTAACTGTCCCTAATTTTGAAGTGATAGACTAGAGGGAAGACAACTAATCAACATCAAGCATTGATATTGTCGTCTGACCGAATAGTGGAATTTGACCATCATTCTTACAATGCATATACGGCCCCAATGTGTGGAGTGTATTTCCTTTTTTCTCTTCTTTTTGTCAAATATGGAATCTGCTGATCTACAGTCCGGCACGCTAACCACGGGGCATGCTCAGCCAAACTTACAAAATAAAAGATTGCTTTCAAAGTAGGTTGAAGTCTTAGAATAATTGATTTGTTTTATATACATATTTACCTCCGCCACCTTAGGTTATGCTTTCACCCTGTATGTGTGTTTGTCAGAAAGATTTCTCAAAATTGATGAATGAATTTGGCCGAAAGTTGGTATACATTTGGATTATGACCAAACTTAGAAGTGATTAGTTTTTGGAGGGTCAAGGTCACATGGGGACCGATTTTTCTACACTATTTTTGCTCTATAACCTAGTCCAGAATGATCGGATTTCGATGAAACTTGGTGGACATATGTAAAATATTATTACTAATTGTCCTGACAAAAATGGTCCATGTCCGTTGATAATGACGGACATATTTCCGTATTTTTCGAGAGCCGAATATGATCAACGCTGCATGGCGGAAGTGTGCGCTCTACTGAGTGCCCCTCTAGTTTACATATGTATTAATTGTAACGAGATATTGTGCATAGCAAATATAATTGATGATAAAATATATGTCTCTGTACTGTTGTCTAAAATGATCATTTGTGATGAATAATCTGTGATAATCTTCTGATTTCCAGTTTCAAGACGCTTATCAAAATATTAAGTACACATACCTCAGTCATGATAACATCGGATAATCGGTGTAACTTAAAATATATATAATAGAGTTTCATTTTAGTCGTCTCTTATCAAACATGTGTTGTTCGATAAACTTACCGTTGTCGTCAAGCGACAAACATTAATCAGCAGTCTGTCGCTTGTTTGCAGTTTACTTTATGATGCCCTTGGATACAGACTTGACGTACGTTAAATTTTCAAAACAAAGACAAGTAAAGCAGTGTCCTAAAGTTTAAATGTTTTACTACAAACAGTTAATTTAACAGGTTCAGCTGTAAAATAAATATATCACTTCCCATAGCTCTCAGCATTAAAGTAGTAGATTTAATCAATGCAAGATTAATCAAAAAATGGGTTTATAACCCCACTATACACTTTTTTTTAAATAATGGTCCCCTATCACGATCAAACGTATAACAAAACTTGTTGGACTGTAGTAACTTTACGGACTTGCAATGCTAAAATCCTGGGTTCGATTCCCCGCGGTGAACAGAGCTCATATAACCATTCTGTAGCTTTGCGCTAAAAAATATAAGCAAACAGTATAACGAACCTCGTCTATGTAAAAGTTAAAATTATAAAACTGATAAAAGCAATGAAACAAATGTTAAAACAATTGCGTCGCACTAGGCCTGCGTGTTCTCGGATTCATCAAATCGAGGAAACTTAATTAAACATTTCACAAAAAAAAAAGGATGAAAATATTTAATAAGATGATAAAAGCATTTAAATTGAATAAAAATAATGAAACTTAATCGCAATATAAAAAATTAAAACTATGAAAAATTATACGTGTTGAAAATATCTGCAGGTAGATTTTTTTAAATTCTACCTTAAAATATGAAACTTGAAAAACATTCGGTATTTTTTCTGGTTATCATTACGACGTGGACAGAATGGATAACTTTGCTGTGCATTTAGTTCAAAGATCACATGCAAATTACCCCTAAATTTTCTATTAGCTAAACTTGAAAGTGAGAAATTGTAATTATATGAAAATGGATAAGGGTTATAGATCCATTTAAGTCTGTGGAGACTATTAGTTATCGTATACAGTTTTACCAAACTAATGTTGCGTTACTGACGTGGGTGAGAAACAATCCCTTTCCATCTTACTCAACTGATATGGACCAGAATTTCCGAAACAACTATGCTACTAAATATACAATGGTGACGTGACTTGAGTTAGAAACAAAACTATTTCATGTTATTAAACTAAATTAAGTCTCGGAAACGACATATTCTTTATTGTTAAAGTGGCATAGATCAAAACAATCATTTTTCATGCTATAAAAGGGAATACATAACCCTATTCCATGCTAATAAACTGACATAGTTATGAAGAATCCTCTGTGTTTTTATTAAACTAGAATAAATCAGAAATAATTATTTTTCACGCTGCTAAATTGGCATAAACCAGGAACAACCAGGCTAAACGCTATTAAGGTTACAAGAGTCAGAAATAACACTGTTCCATGCTACTAAACTGACATAGATCACAAACAACCCTGTTCTATGTTACTAATGTAAGGAAGGTAAAAACAACCATGTTGTGTGCTATTAAACTAATAAAGATAAGAAATATTTTGCTTCATTCTACTAGACTTACATGAGTCAGAAATAACAATGTTCTATGCTACTAAACTGACATAGATCACAAACAACCCTGTTCTACGTTACTAACGTAAGGAAGGTAAAAACAACCATGTTGTATGCTATTAAACTAATAAAGATAAGAAATATTTTGCTTCATTCTACTAGACTTACATGAGTCAGAAACAACTTAGATAAGAAATAAGTCTCGTTATCGTGTGAACGCCTTTTCCAAGTTGGCGAAGCATGATTATATTAATTATACTTGGCATAAGACATTAGTATTAAGCCTATAATATTTTTTTACACTACATTTTTTAACTAGTTTCAGCATAGTTCCAGTATGCGTCCCCAGCTTTGCTCATTCCGGTGTTTGTGTTTCGATGCCCATTTCAACAGCAACACGTCCGTTGAAACCACGTGCTTATGAATGTCTCGCTGTTCTCGGGGTAAATCCACACCCCTATGTACAGCAAGATTGTTGACAATATCAGTCATTCTGTATCTTGTAAAGAAATACTCTTAAAGATTTAATATCACTTTTGAATAATTTAAATTTTCTGACAACTTCTTTTATTAGCAGTACCAGCTTCCCATACCCTCTTTGGAGTCTTGCAGCAATTTGTCGCATGCAGAACTATTGACAATCCAAAAATATGATTTCTACCCATTTAACAGCATTATTTTATGAACTCTACGAGACTTGACTACTACTACTAAGTAGAGTATGATTGGGTGTACTTTTGTAGGGTACCTTACTTGTGTAGTGTGGCACTTCCTGATTGGTTGAATGACAATCAGTCACAGTTTAAACTATCTACATATAACTGTACTACCACTCTGTACTACTGTTATAACCACCATACCTAATTAGTTGAGCCACATTGTAGTATTGTTATAACCACCATACCTAGTTAGCTAAGCCATACTTTGGTACTGTTATAACCACCATACCTAGGTAGATGACCCACACTGTAGTATTGTTATAACCACCATACCTACTTAGCTGAGCCACACTGTAGTATTGTTATAACCACCATACCTAGTTAGCTAAGCCATACTTTGGTACTGTTATAACCACCATACCTAGTTAGATGACCCACACTGTAGTATTGTTATAATCACCATACCTAGTTAGCTGAGCCATACTTTGGTACATTTATAACCACCATACCTAGTTAACTGAGCTACACTGTAGTATTGTTATAATCACCATACCTAGTTAGCTGAGCCATACTTTGGTACTTTTATAACCACCATACCTTGTTAACTGAGCCACACTGTAGTATTGTTATAACCACCATACCTACTTAGCTTAGCTACACTGGGGTACGGTACTGCCTTTGGAAACAAGCAGCATTGACTTTCGAAACTGTTCTTTTATGGTTTACTCTCAAACTGGCGAGTTGCACGGCTTAATTGAAATATAGAATGTGTCATGTGGGCGGGCCAAGAAGTTCAAAATTGTGGGCGTATATTTTTAATTGAACAGGAGTGGGGATAGGATGATTCTACAATTGTAATGATGTGTAAGCTATTCATTGACCCAATATATCATCGAAATCAACCCCTACAACCATTTTACTGTGTTGAAGTCAGCTATTACAAAAAAAGTTCACATAAGCGACATCAGTATAAAACAAGCTTTAACTATATCAATAGAGTGCATACCTCCGCCACGCAAATGATCATATTCGAC
Organism: Limulus polyphemus; assembly: GCF_000517525.1. Lineage (NCBI taxonomy): Eukaryota > Metazoa > Arthropoda > Merostomata > Xiphosura > Limulidae > Limulus > Limulus polyphemus. The sequence continues at coordinate 265,621 of NW_013666361.1, forward strand.
TCTCAAAAAATAAGAAAATGTGTTCATATGTCTGTTGTTATCAAAGGACACGGAACATGTTTGTCAGGACAATTAGGAATAATATTCTACATATGTCCACCAAGTATCATCAAAATCTGATAATTTTTGACTGCATTATACAGCAAACATAGTGTGAAAAATCGGTCCCCATGTTAACAGATAGGGTTTTTTAGGTTTTCATAACCTTGCTGTGACCTTGATCCTCCAAAAACTAATCATTTCTAAGTTGGGTCATAATCCAAACGTATACAAACCCTCGTCCAACTCCATTCAGTCGTTTTCGAGAAATCTTGCTGACAAACACACAAGCAAACACACAGGGATGAAATCGTATCTTCGTCCACCTTCGGTGGCCAAGGTAAAAAAATCGCAATCTGTGACTCTCAAAAAATTAAAGTAACTTAAAAAAAACAAGCCCAATTCCGCTTATTATAAGTGCACTTTGACAACCCTTGATGCACTTTGATAAACTGTAAATATATATATATATATATATTTATGTTTTATACAACTCTTGTCATGTATCGTAATGGCCTTAAGTCATCAGCCATATTTTTGGGGGTAAATATAGAAACGAAAAAGTTTGTTAATAGCTGCTACTGTATAAATGTAAAGTAAATAAGGCTAAATAAAAGTAAACTAGAGGGGTACTCAGTAAAGCGCGTACCTCTGCCACACAGGTTAGTCATATTCGGCCCTAAAAATAAATACGGAAATTTATCTGTATGTCCGGTGGCGGAGATAAAGAGCGACTAAATGATATTATAGCTTTTCAAAGTGAAAATAAGTTAAATATAGAAAGGGATGTAATTATTCACAGCTCCTACCTTTCGTAAAGACGAGCATTTATCTTATTATCTTATCTTTAGGACACCCCAGGCGGAGGGAGTCTTAGGGATATTCCCCTCATTAGAAATTGTCTGGATACACTAAAATACATTTTTTAGGCTACTTGAAGGAAAGAAATGTCCTCTTATGAAGCGTTATTAATTTTAATATTTTTGGGTCTTTAAAGTTAGATACTGTTTTGAGAAAGTAATTAAATATGGATGGCCACTTTGAATTCCAAAATTTGTGTCAATGTCGGTCTGTTACCTGCTGCATCGCGTTTCTAGGTAGAAAGGCAATTTTTCTTTTATGACTGAACAGTAAGCTAGGTATTAATTTCATGGTGGAAGCAGTAAAAGTCGGACAGTTTCATTGTCTGAATGGAGAACCAGAGTTATCCATCTTAATTTGACAACACAGGTGCACTACTTATAGACAATTTAGACAACTTTTTGACAACGAATTTTATGACGTAGGTGTATGTGTGAAAGTATATATTGGGATGACAATCAGACTTTTACCTTACTCTTCACTGGTTTATAACCTTTGTAATGGAAGCCTATAAACAAAGCCAACTAAGACTGAGAAGAATGAAAACATCGTCTAGCGATTGTTTATTTTTTTTCGCTCGAAACAACAGAAATTATGGAGACAATGTCTCTGTTAGATAATTTAAACCAGAAGGATAAGCTAACATTTATCTTTTAATTCTTTTTCCTTATGTTTCTGCCCTTATGTTTTATCAACTTTCTATGTTTTAGGAGGGTTATTGTCAATGCAAATTACAGAATATGTAAAGTTGCTTAGCTGTTTGTCAGATAATTCAATATAATGTCTATTCTGTCAGCTTCTTAATATAAGTTCTATCATAAATCTGATTTAGTAACAACATTAAGTGTTTCTTTTTGTCGTGAAAATAGGGGCATGTTTTTAAGAGTCTAGGGTCTTTTGTAACTGAGACAGTTGTTAATAAACTGGCTACTATCAAGCATGATAAGCCTTAAATACAGTCGAAGTCTCCTATTGGATGGAATCATTAAAAAACAAACTAACATGGTGTTAATTGGACCATTAAACAAACTCGTGTGTTTTGGTTTTAATGAGGAAACATTGGATGTATAGAAGATGAATAGATAAATCTATGAGCTCGCGCTGGGATCAAGCCACAAAGGTCTATCGGTAATTTGTTGTATTAAAAAAAAGTACGAGATTCTGAAATTTTCCTGCTTTTTTTTCTAAATTAAATTTTTTCTTTTGTTTGGGTCATTTTGTCATTTTCGATATTCGCGCAAAGCTACACAAAGGAACTCTCTACGTTAGACTTCCCTAATTTTGAACTAATAGGGTAGAGGGAAAACAGATGAGTAACAGCATCCATCACCAACTGTTAGGTTACTAAAATCAAAAGGTTTCATGGATATAACGCACCCAAAATGCAGAGTACGATTTTTTTCCTTTTCAACAATGAGACGCGAAACATGTTCCTTGGATTCACAGTCCAGCACGCTAACCATTAAGCCACGCTAAGGCTCCTGTTTAAAATGTACTTCCGATAATCAAATCTGGAGGACAACAAAAGGTAGCAATTTAATTTGAGTTGTTACTATACGTTTTTTTTTCTATAACACCCGTAAAAGTGTACATATATAATTAACAAAATAAGTTAGGTTCTTAAACTTAAAATTCACACCTGTCTAGGCCTGGCATGGTCAGGTGGTTAGGGCGCTCGACTCGCAACCTGCGGGTCACGGGTTCGAATCCCCGTCTCACCAAACGTGCTCGACCTTTCAACCATGGAGGCGTTATAATATGACGGTCAACTCCACTATTCGTTGGCAAAAGAGTAGTCCAAGAGTTGGAGGTGGCTGGTGCTGACTAGCTGCCTTCCCTGTAGTCTTTCACTGTTAAAGTAGGGACGGCTAGTGCAGATAGCCCTCGTGTAGCTTGGCGCGAAATTCAAACGTAATCACAACTGTCTTTCCTGTACTCCACTAATTCACAATAAATTTATCTTTCCAATATTTCCATCCTGAATCCATGTTCTGGCTAATTGCAGAAACTTCAGGATAAGCCTGGAGGAAACTAGTCAACAGCACCCACCACCAAACTTCTGGACTACTCTTATCTGACCTAACTGAGATTTCACCGTCACTGTTTTAGCGCACCTACGGCCCCAAAGTGTAAAACGGCAACGAGACGCGAATCACGAATCTTAGGATTTCTAGCTTTAGCACGCTCTGTCATATCAGTAACTAAATAATTTTAATTACTTCACAATTCTTACTAGAATAAGTATCATTTGACAGCATTTGCATTCAACATGAAAACAACAAAAAACGGGATGAGTAGACGCTAAGTACTGGTGAGGAGTAGGAGAATTCGTCAAGTTGAAAACCTCGATAACGTGTTATACGTCGGAGTTATCTTCATACGTTGTCTGCAAATTGCTCTACACTGACTGATACTTCTGATGAATTTCTACAATCTTTACTTTGTATTTTAGCTTGCAATTTGTTTGCATATAATGCTGGTTTTACACACGCACGTGCGTGTGTGTGTGTATGTATGTATATATATATATATATACATATATAGGCCCCCTAGTGGCACAGCGGCATGTCTGCGAACTTATAACGCTAGAATATGGGTTTCGAGCACAGACAGCCCATTGTGTAGCTTTGTGCTTAATTACAAACATATATACATATATAGCATCTTATTCTGATTTTATTAGTACATTAACTTCTCTGTTTGATCCAAATTATTTAAGGTATTATAATTATTAACACTGCAAAATGAAGATTTTCTGTTTAGTGATATATATGTATACATATTTTTTGACTGATAAAAACGTTGCGTTATTTGTTAGAATTTTAGCCAATAGATGTCAGAAGTGTTTTTAAGTAGACTTTTTTATTTTCGATGGTGTTTCGTTACAAAAACACTTCTGTTTTACTATGTTCATAATTTCAAAAATTTCACTTTTCTCTAGTTCAAAAAAGTGTAAAACAACTAAAATGTTGCTTTTATTATAGCAGGTTCCGAGAATCACTTGAACGAAATCCTTCCCAATGCAAGATGGCTTCGAATACAACATAGAAAGGAACCCAAGTATAGAAGTTATTTCTGTGTTTTGTTGCAAGAACTGTCGCTGTTAAAACATTACCCAACAAAGGAAATGTGTGTAAGTAAGGACTAGTAATACGTTTTACAAACTCATTATAAACGATACTTGAAAAATTAATATTTAAATTAATTATTAATGAAACAACGAGGCATAAGAAAACTATTTAGTGGAAACGTCATCTGACTTATTAGAGAGTGAACTTAAACACTATGTTCACCGAAACACTAACTCATTTTTAGAATGCTTATAAAACTTTACATAAATTAAAAAAATAAAACAGTAAAGTATCAGAAATATTCTTTAGAATAATTTCGTTTGTTTCACCTTGTCTGTATTTGGAACATTCCATTCCTGAGTTTGTTCATAACGGTAAGTCTACTGACTTACAATGCTGAAATCCGGGGTTCGATTCCTCGCGGTGGACACAGCAGATAGCCAAATATGTCTGTCTTGAGATTTTAAAAATGATATTAATAATATACTCCCATTTCAGAAAAAAAAACTTGAAAAAATTTACAAAATGTTTTAAGTAGGTGAACAATTCAAATGCGGTGGTATAGGCCCATAATAAACCCTGTTGCACATTTTTCAAATATTAAAAGTTGAAGTCGAAAGTTTATGATGTTTGTGCTTTTAGCTTACCATCATATTATGCGGCAGGAGTATAAAAACCTCCATAAAACATAATATTTAAATCGTGAACTTAAACTTATTGTAGGGGTTACTGGTGTTAAATTAGATTTGTTTATTTGTTTGTAATTATGCATAAAGCTAACACAAAATGCTATCTGTGCTCTGCCCACCACGGGTATCGAAACCCGGTTTCTAGCGTTGTAAGTCCGCAGACATACCGCTGTGCCACTGGGGGGCATTAAATTAGAAGAGGTAGGCCTTGCAATAAGAGCGTCAAATTGTTTATAAGCAAAATGTTTTATTGTTAAAAAAGAGAAAAATTGATGGTTCAGAGGAAAATCTAAGGGTTTATAACTCTAAAAATGGGTTTCGATACCCAAAGAACAAATAGCTCAATGTGGCATTTTGTGCTTAACAACAAACAAAAACTCGAAAACTTAAGTAGGCAGACATGTGTGAATACATTATTTTGACCTCAGACAGACAAACATAAACAAGTAGATGTGTTATTTTCTTTTCCATCTCAGCAGACTGAATTAAAAATAAATAGGCACTGTTTATTTATATTTCAATTTTTACAAGTAACGACCTCGACTGACCCGGTGAACAGAACATTCTAAGCTTTATGAATCGTACTGGTGTGTTACTGACAAGGCAAGTTATGTATAATTTATAGCGATAAGGGAAACAATGACAGATTTTAATAGAAAATACCGTACTATCTCGTCAGTAGCTCAAATCACTTTTTTGGCGCCAGTTGGTCGGTTAAATGCAGGAAGTCAGACTAGAAACCCTCCAGAACAGTAACAAGAACATCCTAAAGAGATAAACTGTGCTACAAATGATTCAACTATCCATTTTCGATTATTACTATAAGAGTTTGAGCCCATCAAATAAAACAGCTGGATCCAACATATTAAGAAATTCCAAGTTTTTAGCAACTGTCGTTAGATCTTCTCAAGTCAAGGTTGGTTTTAAGTGAGTATAAATAGTAAATATTGAGACTCAAGGGTTGGGCGTAGCCTAATAGTTAGCATGATGGATGGTGAATATGAGTGCTCACGTTTTGTGTCCAGTTGTCATAAAATCACGCTTCGTGTGTGCGTTATCAATTAGAGTAGCTCAAGAGAGTCACCCAGTGGAACAGCGATAAAATCCGGGGTTCGATTTCCCCCCGCAGTGGACATAACAGATAACTAAAGATGACTTTGCTCTAAAACAAAGTAGCCCAATAGTTGGCGCTTTGTTATTTTCAGTTATAATTAAATTCCACTGTAAAGCTGAATAGCTCAACTCTGTTTTGCTTTACTTTATGCCTCGAAGTTTTATTTTATACGTCTTCCCGAAATTTAATCTATACGGCCAAAATTAAACTCATAGCTTCAAGTCTTGAGCTTTGACATTGCATTGGAATTATTTAGATCTCAAGGTTTCACCATTAAAATTTGAATTAAGAACTTCCATTGTTCTAAAAACCGAAATCCAGCTAAAGTGTTTTTTGTCCTCGAAATATGACTGAAAAACTTCGAAATATGGCTTTTATTTCCATAGCTGAAATCAGATACTGTGTTTGTTGAACCCATAATTCGAGTACAATAAGCACTGAAACTTAGTTTTCCCCTCAAAATACATCTGCTATGCTTTATTTATAAGCGCTAGCATTCAGAATAATTTCTATAAGCGTAAACTTAAACTGTTCTGCTTTAAATTTTGACATTCTCTTACTAAATTATAAAACATTGGAAACATGTTCTAGAGTACCCACGTCTAACTTGACGTTTCTTTTCTATATTATATTGTTAATAACAAATAACAGGGCCCGGTGGCTAGGATGCTCGACTCGCAATCTGCGGGTCGCAGGTTCGAATCCCCGTCCCACCAGACATGTTCGCCTTTTCAGCCGTGGGGGCGTTATAATGTGACGGTAAATCCCACTATTCGTTGGTAAAAAAGTAGCCCAAGAGTTGGCGGTGGGTTGTGATGACTAGCTGCCTTCCTTCTAGTCTTGCACTGCTAAATAAGGGACGGCTAGCGCAGATTGCCCTCGTGTAGCTTTGCGCGAAATTCAAAAACAAACAAACAAACACTAATAACAAGGCGGGGTGAGTCGGTAAAGACGACTTGATAAGATACACTTGAAAATGATAATTTTTAAGTGTACGACATTAAAAAGTATTTCAGGATTATAATCTCAAGTGTTTTAAGTGTTTCTACCTGTCTCTGTTTGTTTGCCAACTTGTTTCATCTTTGGAACTTCTGTATAAAATGGTAAACAAAATTATTTCAATGTGTTATAATATATGAACTGTCGACGCACTATTAACGCAGATAGTAGTGCAAGAGTTATATGTCGACTTCCTTTGTAAGTATTCAGGAAAAACAACAACAATGAAAATAAATCATTTTCACGCCTTATTTTAAACGACCATTTAATTATTCTTGTCAATCTTGAGTTATATGTCGACTTCCTTTGTAAGTATTCAGGAAAAACAACAACAATGAAAATAAATCATTTTCACGCCTTATTTTAAACGACCATTTAATTATTCTTGTCAATCTTGATGTAAATCTATGCAGTCAATCCTGAGAGGTTTCAAAAATTGTTCCCTCATTTGAGAGCTCTTGTATGAACATTTCAAACATCTAAACGTTGATAATTATTTAGAACAATCTCTAAGATATCAATGATAAGATTTATCTAAATCTGCGGATCCTCTTAGACCTACCAAACCTTTGAGCCACATTATGGGAACTAAATATGAACATTTTCAAAATCTGAACTTAGGTTATTATTTTGAACGGCTACTTACATGTATACGTTTCTAAGTAAATAGGTTTAGTCGAACCTAAATGCCTAAAAACCCTTTTGACTCCCCATTTTTTGGGGGCTTCTCAAGATGGGCCAGGCACTGCATAGTGGTGTGATATTTCTAACTGAATTTGTTAGGAGGAAAGAGTCGAATCGTGGAAGGCATACAAGAACAATATTTATTAACAAGTTTCAACAAAAAGACAGTTATAAATATAACAAGGGTTGTAGCTGTTAGACTGACGAGAGAGAGAGAAAGGAAGTGAAAATTTATTGAACTTTTTCTCACTAGTCTAGTGTAATATAAACTACAACTAGGTGAAACTACAAAATATAAATAAACCCAATGTTTAAACATATAAAAAAAGAAACTTAAAGATTTCAGCTAAACTAAAACAACGTTAATTCTTACAAACAGCTTTACAGATAAATAAAAAAATCTTACCATAATCTCTAGGTATACTAAAAGTTTCGAATTAAGCAAAAACTACTAAACAAAGGAGAACGTGGCTTTTAATACAAAACGAAACGCGATCTTGCACGTGATCTCCGCCTACTCATGCTTGAGTGCAGGGGCAGGTGAAACCTTGGTCCATTATCTGATTCGCTGACCGAAAATACACCTTTCTATTCCTGGACGTTATCCGCTGTCATCTCTGCAAGAAAGTAATTTGATTGCCAATTAGCGTATATAGTAGGTAGAAGAGTGATACTGGCTACCTTTCTTCTGATCAGCAGTTCAAAAGTAGGGATGGCGGCATTAAAATTTGGTACCTTTACCTTAAGTACATAATACAATACAAAATGTGTTTATATTTTGTGAGAGTCCAAAGCCTATACACAAAAAGTTAAGTAATTTTTCCCAGAAATGTGGGGAAAGCTCAAAAATCAAGTTTGTAAACGTAGATAAAAGAACGACAATTGTTATATTGATAGGTAATACTCTTCTTAGTAATCAGTTAAAACCGTCCATCCTCTCGATAAAATCACAAAGAAAAATTCTTATACTGATAAGATATAATTATATAAATTTAAATAAAAATGAAGGAAGATTAACTTTGATTTTTGGAACTATTTTTTCCAGAAAGAAAGTTTTACATAATGGACCGAATCTTGAAAATATGAAAGCGTTTTGATAAATGGTGCAGTTGAATTATTGGTTTTCTAATTATGAAAAATGCATGCGTAAATACAGCATTTTTTATGGTATATATATATAAAAAACGGTCCACCAAGACCTTTCAAACACATCTTGAGCATGGGACATGTCTCACCAAGCGTGTGTTGCAAGGGAACTCGGTAAGTATGAATTAATTACTTGTTTGTTTGTAATTAAGCACAAAGCTACACAATGGGCTATCTGTGCTCTGCCCACCACGGGTATCGAAACCCGGATTTTAGCGTTGTAAGTCCGCAGACATACCGCTGTGCCACTGAGGGGCAATTAAAAGATACACCAATAGGTATATTAACGATATTGTTATGTATGCAATACGTCCAAACTTCATGAAATACCAGAAATGAGAATGAAGAGGTAAGAAGCCACTGGAAAACATCTACGTGCAGTAGTCGTAATAGAATCCCCGTCACACCAAACATGCTCGCCCTTTCAGCCGTGGGGGCGTTATTATGTGACGGTCAATCCCACTATTCGTTGGTAAAAGAGTAGCCCAAGAGTTGGCGGTGGGTGGTGATGACTAGCTGCCTTCCCTCTAGTCTTACAATGCTAAATTAGGGACGGCTAGCGCAGATAGCCCTCGTGTAGCTTTGCGCGAAATTCAAAACAAACAAACAAACAATAGTCGTAATATGTGGTCATAAAACCTACTATGCATGAAAGTATTTATCGTATCAGGAAGTTGATAGTACTATATATACATAACAGTTAAGGTCGTAGTTTTATAAGCGATTGTCGAATGTTTACTTATTACGATCGTGAAAAAATTGTTCGAACTTATCGATCCAATTAACATACTAACATGTAAAAAAATAAAGTGTATGCAGTGTACTATCCAGGAATGTGGATACTCTGACACGGCTAAAACAAACCTTATATTATCCCCAAACATTTTCAGCGCCGCTTTGTTTTGGTGTAAAAGCAGTCCGGACTGGAATCTTGACGTCATATCACGAGTTTTTTAGAATGTTGAGAGCCACTTCACCCACTCTCGGAATGATGACCTAGGTCGAACCTGATGTCAAGGATGTGAATAACACGTTGGACAACTATGTAAAAATGTGATATGGACTGCATTCCTTGAAATGGACGGGTGACCTATCCGGGAAGTGTCCGGACGACTAAACGTCCATCCATATCCAGAAATCTACAATAAATAAGATCCTTGGGTCCTGACAAATTTTTTGCTTGTTTGTTTTTAACAAGCATTTCAATGTGTTATTAAATCACTGTAATACTCTCTGCCACAAAGCACGTCAGACCCACCGCTTGGTTTCAACGAAACGATATCATTGTCTTACAATGACTCACTCAGGATCAATATCGTAACTCTATGAAATCATCTGGAAGAGTCAATATTCAAGGTTATAGCATATATATATATCCTTCCATCATTATCAAACGGCTAAACCTTTGAAAGAACAATGAAAACGAATTGCACTAGACAATTATCAGGATATGTTTGAGAGTATGCTTTGCAGAATTTCAGTGGTTATTAAGGACAACAGCAGGGGCAGTCAGTTATCTTTTTTATTCAAGGTCCTAATTGTTTGCTTATAATAAGGTCAAGATCCGGAGACACGTATTTCACCATTTTCTACTTGCGCCAGACCCACAAATAAACACTTTCATTTCACTTACGTAAGAGATGTTACCAGTGTGCTTTGGTTTCAGTTTTTAACATGGAGTACTGCAAAATGTACATTTATTAATCAGTTTTTAGTATGCGGTATTTTTACCTTCGCCATCAAAGGTATACGGAAGTTATGTTTTCACCCCGTGTGTGTGTTTGTCAGCAATATTTCTCGAAAACTGCTGAATCGATTCGGACGAAAGTTAGTATACATTTGGACTATGATCCAACTTAAAAGTGATTAGTTTTTGGAGGATCAAGGTCACAGCAAGGTCATGAAAATAAAAAAATCCTATCTGTTAACATGGGGACCGATTTTTCACACTATTTTTGCTCTATAACTCAGTCAAAATTGATCGAATTTTGATTGATCTGGGCTGACATATGTATAATGTTATTCCTCATTGTCCTGACAAAAATGGTCCGTGTTCGTTTATAACGACGGACACACGAACACATTTTCTTATTTCTTGAGAGCCGAATATGATCAACGCTGCGTGACGGAGGTATGCGCTCTACTGAGTGCCCCTCTAGTTCTTTTTGTGTTGTCCTAAAATTCCTTATGTGTATACAAGTACATACAAAAACTGCATATGATTTGTAAGTCCACTTGAAACGCACGTATTGACAGCCAACCCTTAGTCTACCCTATGTCAAGACAGTGATCACAATGTGATTACAAGTCTGAGACAAGAAGGCACTCCAATACCTAAACACTTCTAAGTTGGATTATAGTCCAAACTTACACCAACTTTCATATAAATCAATTCAGCTGTTTTCGACAAACACACAGGGGTGAAAACGGTGGCAGATGTAGAGATTACATAGGGCAGCATATACAATATGAAACCCTGAACTACCACTATAGATTAGTCACGTGATTCCATAGTAATGTGTTATCTGAATCGTGGTGTCTGTCTCCCGTTTGAAAAGTTGCGCACGCAGACAAAGCTCAACATTTACTTTTGAAATGACTGGAGAACAGTCATGAATAATTATAATCTGAGGGTCGCGGGTTCGAATACCCCTCCCACCAAACATGCTCGCCCTTTCAGCAGTGGAGGCGTTATAATATGACGGTCAATCCCACTATTAGTTCGAAAACGTGGCCCAATTTGGTGGTGGTTAGTTAGCTGCCTTCCCTCTAGTCTTTTACTGCTAAATTAGGGACGGATAGAGTAGATAGCCTTCGTGTAGTTTTCCGGAAAAGTCAAAACAAACGAAACCAGGCATGAATAATGTTTATACGAAACTGTATTTTCGCAAGCAGGACATTCTACAATGAATTGTTAGGAATTAATCACACCATCATTCACATTTCAAAATGTGACGTAACCTAAAGAACAAAAATGTAGATTTACCATATGTCATTATTGAGCGGCTCTTAGCATGACCGAAATGCTCAACAATTACTTTTCGCGGTGGGCGGAATATGTAGCTCAGAGCTTTGGCTTTGAGTAAAACCAAGAGTGCAACACAATTAATATTTTCAAAGTCCATGAAGTAATTCAAATTGATTGATTAACTTAAACTTTTTCCGTCACTGGGGTCGGGTACTTTTGCTTGTTGAAATATACTTGAATAAATTAACGTAGGTTAGGTAGTCATGATAAATTTTGAAAATCAATATACCTGTTAAACAGCGACTAAGAAATTGAGTTATTTCAGTACATTCTTTTCAAATCATTTTTGTAAATAGTTTCGTTACAAAATACAAACTTACACGATAAAAAACAAAACAAAAAACGTTTCTTTGTTTAGGTAAGCACAAAGTTTCAAAATGAGCCATATACGTTCTATTCACAACAAAAGTCGAAACCCACTTTAAAATTCTAAAGTTTAAAGTTTATTTATCATCATAAAACAGTACAATCTTAATTCTTGGATTATATATATATATACTAACAGTTATATACACCAGTTTTTTTCTATGCTAGTATTAAAGTTACAAGGGAGAAAAGAAAATCCGAAGTACTGAGATTTTTGTACCAGTTTACTGGAACTTTTATGGAATTTAGATTATTTTACCAATTTCTGTCCTTCATAAATGGCTTTACTCTATATACTATGTGTAACATATATGGTCATAATAAAATGAAATTTCATAAAAATAAAACATTGATCCCAAAAAAGAAATTGGAAATATTGTTTTCCACAGATACCAAAGGAAATATTCATTTATAAAAAGTTGTTATTTTATTATCTTAAAAATTAATTATATTAATTCCATACAGATAAATATTTCAATTACTGTCTTCTAGATGACTGCAAATCCAGAGGGAAAGTAGGGTGGAGTGTGTATTGAAAATACTAGATATCTAGTTTCCGGTTGTGCTTGCTAACAATGTAAAAATTCCTATCATGTTATGTGAACAGCAAGGGGGAAAAAGAAGGGGTTCCTATAATATGACTTGTTGATTTCGTGCTTACATATTTTCATTCAACATACGTAAAACGATTTACGTCATGATAAGCATGGCAAGCTAAAACTGTTATTAAAAAACAAATTTGTCAATCAGTAGGTTGAATAGATTCATAACGTTACTGAATTACTGTAGATTTTCTTTGTATAGATGAATGGCGACTTTTCAGTAACAAGTGCATTTGCCGAATAATAACAAAATAATTTATTCTGTTGTTTTCTTAGTGTTTATTAGATAATGTAGTTTAAAGCTGATCGTTCCTGTGTTATTTCACGACTGTACAAACATTTCAAAAGTATTTTATTCGATGTGAAATTTGAAATAAATTTATATGAAATGGTATTTATGTTTACGTCATATAATGGTCCTCATATCCTGATTACAAAGTCATGGTATGAAATATCAGCGTCCAACATGAGAGAACATTCCTACTCGAGTTTAGCTGTCACAGTGCAATGCGCGATTTTCAAGAGATCATATGTGCTGTGCAGATGTTTTTTTTTATTATCTGGGATCAATTTCACAAGATCACATTCATGTGCACACAAGAACATGCACGAGTTCAATGAACTTACATAATATAATCTTATATCCATAGAAAATTAGGTAAAAAATATAAACCAAAAGTAAGTGAACAAGGTAGGCGTGTTTTATGTTATCAAATATATTTAGTTTCGACTCATCTGAACATTATTGACAATACTGCCTTAGTGACATGAATTACAAAATTATACTAGTAATGGAATAAAAAAACTAATGTATAAATGTTGAATTTGCTTTCATACATCATATAGTTTTAGCATTGTTGTTCAGAACAGAAGACTGAAATAATCAAACATTTCTAACACATAACTCTGATTATTGTAAACTGCGTAATTACCGATAGTATAATTGAAAAAAACTACTAAGTTAGTTGTTGCTAACTCTGAATAATTAACAAGATGTGCAGTTTCTGACTGATAAAGGTTTGTCAGCAACTTTACTTAAAATCTCCAGACACCTACCAAAAATATATTCAATACTGATTTTTTTAATGTAATACTCAGATCTGATCTTGCATCAGATTCAATTTAATTCATATTAAAAGTTGAAGTTGAAAGTTTATGATGTTTGTGCTTTTAGCTTGACCATCATATTATGCGGCAGGAGTATAAAAACCTCCATAAAAGCCGTTGCTTAAGTTTTAAGAAATGCTTCTTATTTGCTTTTTTATAGTATAAATGTGTAGATTAAGGTCTATTAGATTTAAATATTGTATTTACCATACACAGTAAATGAATGTGTAGATTAAGGTCTGTTAACCTTAAATGTTGTTCTTACCATACATACACTTTAAATGTAATTGAAATACTGCGCTTATGTAACCTCAAGTTACTGTATTCATATAAGCAGTTGTTTTATATAAGGTGGAATTACTCTTTAAGGTTAAAAACCTAAAAGAACGAACCAAAATTTACAATTATAGAGGATGTATATAGCTGCAAGTCTGCAGTATGACTTAACTAAACTTATAAATATTAAAACCATTAAATCTGACTGTGGGAGCTTGCCTATTCTCTTGACTGCAATGGCAAAACTTCGAAGGCGGATCCATCGTCCCTTGACTTTGACTTTGTCCTCCCCCGTGAAAGAATTTCTGCGGACACCCATGCTAGCAGGTGGTAAAAAATAGTATAGAGGAAGAAAATACAGAGGCTAAATTCAGATTAATGACAGGCTTAACGTGTTATTAAAGTATTTCGACGGAGCCAGTTCTAATAGTCAGTCAATGAGCAAAAATATCAAGATTAGTTGAGTTTATTTACCTTTTTTTTTTATTCTGATGTTTTCCCTTGTTCGTGACGAATCAGCTTTAACTTCGGAGTTTACCGGAATACAAAACACAACTTTTCTACAAACCACTTAGTAAACTTCTAACTACTTAAACCTTGGCGGTCCTGAAGCTCTAGAAACATAAATAATATGTCGATTAGTTACTTTTAGCAAACGTTTTGTTTTGTATATCTTATTCAAAGATGCAAGTGTATAAATGTTATTAAATCTGACTGCCGTTGTTTGAGTCATTCTTTTTCAATATAATGAGACTACATCAACATAAGGAATGGAATTCAATTATCAAAGACCTTCAGATATAGTTGGCTTTAAGATTTAATTGAATATGAACGTTGTAAGTAAAAACTCTTTGCTTATGAACAATGGCGAGAATATCACAATTAAAATGTAAAGAATTAGAAGCAAACATAAAACACAACACTGCAGTAACAAATTTGTCACGATAAATGATGACAATGGAAAAACTCAAAAGTTAAATTTAAAACATCAGCAATAGGAGTGTTTATAAAAATATGATAACTAATATATATATATATATCCATTACATGGTTATGTTCAGTAATACGCTCATGCCAAAATTGGAAACTTTTCCCAGAACAGTTCTGATAAGACGCAGATGATTGATTAATTAATTAATTCACCGCACTATGTACACACATTAAATAGTCCAAATTCTCGATACAAAATAGCTATTATAAACAATAATCTCGTGCTATTTTTCATCATATTAGTTTCCAAATCATCATCTTGTTTCAGTTTTTGACCGATAGGATTAAATATCAAATTTAGAGTATTGCACCCGATAAAATGCCAGAATATAACTTGATTTTCAGTAAATATCATGTTTCATTACATCCGGGTTCATTAAGAGATAAGTTTCCATTCAACTGATTCTGAAGCTCTAATATCTTAACAAAAGTTATGTTTAGCTCTATTTAGAAGTTTTTGATTTTTTTAACTTTGTAAAACCTTCATTAAACTGTCAGTTGATCTATCACCAGATTTAGTCAGCGAAATCATACACTTGTTGATCAGTCATATGTTCCTTTCTCTTTTTTAACGTAAGAACATCCAGTGCTTTCATTTAATATAAGTTTTTGCTCCCAGTATGTCAAGTTCAAAAGAGACATATTACAGGCTGAGGACCTCACATCATTTAGCCCACCAGTGGCACAGCGGTATGTCTGCGGACTTACAACGCTAGAAACCGGGTTTCGATACCCGTTGTGTAGCTTTGTGCATAATTAAAAAACAAACAAAACAAACACATCATTTAATGATTTTAGAACTTTAAATATTCGTTATCTATGTCATCTTTGTCTCACTCGAATAAGAAATACTTTATATTAAAGTAAAAAAGTTCATGTTTCATCAGTTAGGGCGTATGTTGGTTTTTGCTTAAAAATAATTAAATTTAAACATCTTTTTTTGTTTAATTTTAGTGTCCATTTATCGTCATTACATTAATAACCCCATTTATTGGAGAAAAATAAATTTATCCCCCTTAAATTTACAGAAATAAATTGTCGTCATTACTTGATTGGTTTTATCTCCTGTCGATTTTTACCCAGATCTTAAACTCGTAAACTGATCAATAAGCACGTTAACTTTTTCCCCAAAAACATGTACAACATGTCGCATAGACAATACAATCCTTAAAAAAGAAGTGCAACTCAATTACTCTATAATATTTAAATACAATACATTCCATGATACCCTAATCAAAATAACCAAAAGAAATTTACATAAAAATGACACGCTACTGTACACAGATACAACAATGCGAAAAGCACATCTTTTGATATTGAACATAACATGATAATATTCTTTTATATTTATCTGGAGTGTAAAGTTCGTTTATTCTAAACTTTTAACAAAATGTGTAAATCCCTCCAGTATGTAGTATAAATTTTGAAAGAAATATTAAAATATACGAAAATACACACAAGCACAAAAAGTAAAACTAAAGAAAAAGAAGATGAAGAAAGCCAAACCAAAAGCAAAACATAGATACAGCTTGTTATAACATTAAACAGACTAATAGTATTAAAAGTAAAACTAATAAAACCCTTCAATTATGAATTACATGTTTAAAATCAACTTTAACAAATATTTTATGTTGATCCCTCGCGAAAAGGGCAGTCTGATACAACGTTTAAACAAAAATACATATCTAAGAGATCAAAACTCTTTCGACTTACATCTAAGCAAAACTATAGCTTGTGATATTCGACACAATAAAATAAGGAACGAAAAAATGTGTTATAAAGATTTAAGATACGTACAGTTAAAGCGTGTATAAATAAATACACACACGCACATCCGTTTACGTGAACGGGCGGGTGGGGAAGTCACGTGAAACATTCATGCACACAATAAAGAAATTCATCCATAAAATTAAAAAGGAAATACATTTTATATACAGACACATCAAAACAAATTTTAACTCCCTGCTGTTTCACATTCGTGCATAGGAATGAAAGAGCGAGGGTACCATTACTAAAAAAGATCAACTTACATTTAACGAACCTTTTATGTAGAATTCATGATTTCCACGTCTCTTTGAGTGTGGAAAACCATACTGATAAGTAACAAAGTGAAAGAAACCGATTGCAAAAAGTACCACAAAACTGTTAGGTCCCTGTCTCCAGCATACTCTCATGAATGTAGAAGACTACACGAGAGCTATCTGCGTTAGCCGTCCCTAATTTAGCATTGAAGGACTAGAGGGAAGGCAGCTAGTCATCACCACCCACGGCTCCTCCTTTATCAACTAATAGTGGAATTGACCGTCACATTATAACACCCCACTGCTGAAAGAGCGAGAATGTTTTGTGGGAAGGGGATTCGAACCCGCAGATTGCAAGTCGAGCGCCTTAATCACCTGGCCATGCCAAGCCTTTTCGAATTAATAGATTCATAAACATCCATCGACCGGATATGTTGAAAATAAAAACATTATATAAAGTCCTACCTTCTACACAGAAAATGTTAAAGTATTATATACAAAATGAACAGCTTACACAGAGTCAGTCGAGAAAATAACTTCTCGCTACCTTAATCTTGTCTATAACGTGGGCAGGTTCGTGATAACCTTTGGTGGCTTGGAGGAGGTCCTTTGATCCTGTTTCCTAAGACTTTTGATCATTGTCTTCACTAGTGCCGGTGGTCTCTCAAGCAAATGAAAATGCTTCAGGAATACTCAACAACAAGAAGTGGATAGTTAAGAAACAGGATAACGAGAAGCATTCAGGACTTGATCCTTTGTATAAAAGTCCAGATTACAATGTTAGGTCAGGCATGTTCCACCAGTCAAAAGTTCATCCGAGTGTGTAGGTTAAAGTGAATCTTAACGTGTGGTTACACCCCTAACAGCAGTTAGTAGCCAAGAAATGCGTCTACGGGCTTAACTTGTACTCACGCCCTGTAGAGCATGTATCCTGAGAACCTGGAAACTTCCAGAGCCCCAGGATTTTAGGGGTTTTTGCTTTCGGTTGTGCTACTCCATGTTCACTATTCTGTACAGGAGCATACGCCCCATTCTTCTTCTCATTGTCAAATTGTTCCTCAGACAGAATGCAGTACCAGTAGGAAGAAATAGACTGCATCTAGTTCCTAAACATTCACGCTGACTCGAGTTAGGCGTCTTCAACCATACCCTTGATCACAAGTCTTCAACAATGCTTTCACTGCCTTTCCTTATCGACTTACTTACAAGTAATGTACACGTTTTTGAGTCGAATTACAAGTCTTAATAACACAGGTGTTACTTTCCACTTCCCCTAGTACACAAACACCCTGCACTTTCATTGATTTAATACTGCATCTTGTAATGAAACAATGTTAAGAAAATATTCAGCAAATCTTTTATTTTTCTTATTTAAAATACATCAGTCGGGTTGACTCAAAATATTTCTATCACAAACAAATACAACACTGGGTGCACCACGTGTATATATTTCTCATGATATCTAACTACTCTCTGAGAATTTCATTTAATAGTTGAAATATTTCGATCCAGTTGAAATATTTTCTGCATTACTCTTTATGAGAAACAACAGGTACAACTGTGTTATCATTTCCTCTCAGTCGTAGTTTGAGCATATTTGTTAATCATATATCTTCCATGAAAATTTACTAGTTGCAAAACATTTCAATGTCAAAATTGAAAGATTATTTTTATGGTGTTAATTAAAATAAAAGGTACACAGTATTTTTGAATAATACTTTCTGAGTCGGTTATTAAAGTTATGTCATATTCATCAGTTGTTACCATTAAGATCAAATCCTTTATTTCTTTGCACTTAATTGAATAAATAGAGTTGTTTAAACACGTAAATACACCAGTTTGATTCTTTGCACTTTTTGGTTTACACAATTCTCTTGTAGCTCGTAAATCTATTATACTTCCAAGACAATTATATGTAGAACCTAGTGAGTACAGGACAGCATGATCCACAGAGTTATCACCATTCAGCTAAATTATGGGAGTGATTCTCCCAAAACGTCATCAGATGTTTTGCATCAGAAGATTCACTCAGTGGCTCAGAAAGAAAGGGTCGAAACACTCTCTTAGTCACTGACTTAACTTCATAATCAGGTGGAAATCACACTATCTAGTGATTACATTATACAGTGTGCATAACCTGATAGCTTTGAAAACATGGAACACCTCTTCCCTTTAGTCTGTGATCATAGAGATCAGTGACGGTCTTAAGTGTTGATGCTTGTGAAGATACTGATATCCTATGAATATCTCGTTTAGCGAAACTCTGCTCAATAGTTTAGAAAGGAAAGGTGTAACACCATTTCAGTCATTGGTATCTCACCCTAATAATTGACTTAGCTTATGAAGTAAAGTGGTAACCTGATGGATTAGAAAGCAAGGAACAGTTACTTTCTTTCAATCACTGATTGATTACTCGACCCAATTACCGTCTTAGGTTCTGCCATGTGTGCAAGAAAAACAGCTCTAACTAGTGGAGGTCATCCACCAGAAGAACATTCTGCTGTTAGATTAAGATGAAGTAAAACGTAAAAACGTGTCAAGTGTATCAGACTATTTCTTCCAGTCTTGTTTTTTATCTTTATACAGTAAATCATTGAAGAAATGTTTTATTGTATTTTGAGACTGGAGACAGTCTTACTTTTAAATGTTAATTTTGTACCTTTAAATATTGGTTTTCTTTTAACATCTTTGTTATCACAAAGTAGGTATTTAAATTCGATGACGAGGAACCCACTTTGAGACTAATAATTCTTGGAGACGGCTTGAATGGGTAATGTCAAAAACTTGTCGAAACGTTGTACATTTGCTGTTATGTTAAACTCATATTAAAGTTTTTCTTCATTACCCATTCAAGCCGTCTCCAAGCATTAAAAGTAGGTATTTATCAGGAACATCGATTTCCAGATAAATTTCTGGGTATTAATATTAAGGATGAAATCCATAATCACTGAAGTGTATATTTACCAAATCCATATCGTAAATCTCCTGAGGTGAACCTATCAGTTCAATAGATTTTGATACTAATTTAGTTTAGATGTTCTACTCGACGAGAACTTATTACTACTTAAATAATAGCAAATGTCATAAGCATAGTCAGTGACGTCGTTAGGCTCTGATACACGGGTCCCATGCCCCGAATCCTCAGTTCAGTTTGAAAAATCAGAATAGGAAACCATGATCGACATCATACTGAAAATTCCGGCGCCAATGGGACCGAGCCCATAATCTTTTAAGTACCCAGCGACGCCTCTGGGCATAGTCGAAGTGAAAGTTTGAGAACTCATATTCAAGAAGAAATACTTTTATTTGGATTGTTTATTCAAGAGTTAATGTTTTAACCTATAATATTAAAAGTTAAAGAATATATGAAATAATGGTTTGGACACTTTAATCAGTGTAATCTTAGCAGATTGATTCAAAAGCTTAAGCCATAAATCAAAGCTTGAACATCGTAAAGTTCAGGAAGTAAGAATTTAATTTTTCATTACAGTAGTTTAGTGACTGGTAAATGTATATTATAATTAATTGCTCAAACTTCGGCACAGTAAATCAAGAAATAGAGCTTTATTTTTAAACAGTAACTTAAAGCTAGAAGCATTTTAAACTGTAATCTTCTTTAACCCTTTCTTCCTTCCTCGAATTTTTTGAATTTGAATTTTAGTTTTCTATACATTCATGTTTTGTTATTTGTTAAGTGTGCCGGATTTTGTATGGGAGTCTTATACTCTCTAATTTACAGAGAAGAAATAAATAGTGTAGGGTGATTTGATTGTCTTTAAATTTTTAGCTCTTTCAGAATTCACCACAGAGTTGAATGAGAGCTAAGAGCCTAGCATATGTTTCCCCAGGAGCCTGTTTTAAGGCCATAAGCTAATTTCCAAATAAATCTAAGAACACTTAAACTAAGACTCTTTGTTTGTTTGTCTGTTTTAGAGCAAAGCCACATTGAACTATCTGCTGTTAAACTAAGACAATTTGCTCGTTAGTTTGGGACTTATAACGCTAAAGTCGGATTTTGATACCCATGGTGGACAGATCACAGATAGCCCGTTGTGTAGCTTTGCGACTGAAATACACCAACAAAGCTTTAAGAATTTTATGTCTTCTAGATTAAAAGATTGGATTTTTAGCATTCTTTGTTATTACACAAATAAATTTCACTGCAAAAAAATATAGTAATAACAATGGCACTAGCCTCTAACTGACAACTGTATTAAATTTAACCTTGACTAGAATCCTAACCATCTAATCAATGGTACTTAGAATTCTATCTTATATTTTAGTCAGTAAGTAATATGAGGTAAAACTCCTGTTCATGGTATTGTGTTTTTCTTAATAGGTATTTCACCCCATCGTGAGGCTTGATATGCAAGATTAATGTCATTTGATAGCTCGGTGTGTCTGCTTGTTATATAAGATTATCAAAGAAAATTATTTTTGATAAATTCTTTGAATATTTATTTGTTTACGCGATCTATTACTAGATTCTATGACTTAATCATAATTATAGTACACATTGCTAATTATTAATTTGATGCAAGCCTTTCTTGGATATTTAACGACAACGTATTTACCTCTTTTTGGAACAACAATAGAATCAAATTTATGATATATATATATATATCGACATGTACATCATAATTTCTCTGAACTAAACGTTACCCAGAAACTTTAACATACAATCTTGTAGACCCTATAGCATGGCTGTTTATTAATCGGTTATTACATACACCATTGGTTCAAAAGCTGTAGATGTAAAGAAAGTAAGTGTTGATTTATCACAAGGAGTATTGGTTACAGTTTCACTATACTTCCTCAAGAGTTAAACATAAAGCTAGAATTGAAGATTTGGACACCGAATTTTAAAAGCAGAGATTAAGGTTCGTATGTACTAATTGCGGACTTACAACGCTAGAAACCGGGTTTCGATACCCGTGGTGGGCAGAGCACAGATAGTCAATTGTGTAGCTTTGTGTTTAAGTACAAACAAATAAACAATGTAATAATTCTTAACACTCTGTTTCTAAATGCCTGTTTCAATATTTCAGAATCACACTACCTGTGTATATTGTAGACTTTACGTTCTGTATTTCGTCATTCAAGCAATAAAGGTTAAATTTTGATACAGTATTCCAAAGGATAGAAAAATTCCTATAGAAGGAATACAAGTTTGAATATCCCAGTCCAAAATGTAAAAATATATAAATTACCTCAGTAAAAATGGGTAGAGATCAGAAATGAAAGTTTTAATATCCCAGTTTGAAAGGTAAAAATCAGAAGTAAATGTTTGGATACCTCAATCCAAAAGATCAAAATCAGAGAGGACGTTTTGGATCTCTTCGTCACAAAGGTCAAAATCAGAAATGAATGTTTGGATACCCCAGTTTGAAAAGTAAAAATTAGAGACCAAGAATATCCCAATTTAGAAATCAAAGACGTGAAGTTTGTGTATCCCATTTAAAGGGGATTTCTAATATCTCAATTCAAGGGCTAGGAACTATATACAATTGAAAGTGTGGACATCTCAATTTAAAAATTAAAAACATAGTATAAACTTAGGTTTAGAGTTCTAAAACTAAAGATCGGAGTCCAAATATTCCAGTTCAGAGGCTGATGGGAAAAAAGAAATGAAAATGTGTACATCCCGACCATTCAAAACACTAGAGAATATCATAGTTTGAATATCTCAGTTCAAGGAGTAGGAACAAAATAAAAATGAGGTTTGGACACACTAGTTATGAAATAATGTTGAGATAAAGAGGTTTAGACACCCTAGATATGTAATACGGTTAGATAAGGAGGTTTAGACACCCTAGTTATGAAATAATGTTGAGATAAGGAGGTTTGGACACCCTAGATATGTAATAACGTCGAGATAAAGAGGTTTAGACACCCTAGTTATGTAATAATGTTGAGATAAGGAGGTTTGGACACCCTAGTTATGAAATAATGTTGAGATAAGGAGGTATAGACGCCCTAGTTATGTAATAACGTCGAGATAAAGAGGTTTAGACACCCTAGTTATGTAATAATGTTGAGATAAGGAGGTTTGGACACCCTAGTTATGTAATAATGTTGAGATAAGGAGGTTTGGAGACCCTAGATATGTAATAACGTTCAGATAAGGAGGTTTAGACACCCTAGTTATGTAATAATGTTGAGATAAGGAGGTTTGGACACCTAGATATGTAATAACGTCGACATAAGGAGGTCTAGACACCCTCATAACTAGGGTGTCTAAACCTCCTTATCTCAACCGTATTACATATCTAGGGTGTCTAAACCTCCTTATCTCAACATTATTTCTTAACTAGGGTGTCTAAACCTCTTTATCTTGACGTTATTACATATCTAGGGTGTCTAAACCTCCTTATCTCAACATTATTTCATAACTTAATAATGTTGAGATAAGGAGGTTTGGACACCCTAGATATGTAATAACGTCGAGATAAGGAGGTTTAGACACCCTAGTTATGTAATAATGTTGAGATAAGGAGGTTTGGACACCCTAGATATGTAATAACGTCGACATAAGGAGATTTAAACACCCTAGTTATGTAATAATGTTGAGATAAGGAGGTTTGGACACCCTAGATATGTAATAACGTCGAGATAAGGAGGTTTAGACACCCTAGTTATGTAATAATGTTGGGATAAGGAGGTTTAGACACCCTAGTTATGAAATAATGTTGAGATAACATTTCTTAGAACTACTTTTTGTTTTCTTATTTATTTTCATAGAAACATAAATATTGACTAGTTTATAACATTGTATCGACCCTTTTTTGTATCCCAGTGGATCAGCGGTAAGCTTCCGGAGTAACAATGCTAAGATCCGGGGTTCAGTTCCTCACGGTGTAAAGAGCACGGATAGCCCATTTTGTACCTTTGTGTTAAAAAACAACAATAATTAATTGTTTCTTATTTAGTATGCATCTAATAAGAAAACATGAAATAGTTCAAATAAAGATCACAAGTGTTTGGATGGTTGAAGAAGAAATACAAAGAATGTGAAGTGGGCAAGTCGTTGATTATAGAGGACTGACAGAAACGGGTGTAACGTAAAATGCACAGTGAAAACATCAACAATAAAGAAATCATGTATGTCGGTATCGTCCCACAGAACTTTGGATCCACAACAATACCGAGTCGTCATTCTTGCCTTTTAACCACTTAGGAAACGCCTTACATCTGAATTTCGGTTATAATGACATATTTAAGAGCATCATCTACGCTCCGTGGTCGTTAACCTCAGTTAAAGAATTCTATAATGAGAACGGTGTGTGAACAAACAGGTTAACGCGCGTGCATCGCGAGCGGAAACTGAAAGTTATTAAATAAAGACAGATGGAGGAATATACATCTATATACATCAGTTATGTGTATCTCATAGAAATCTCAAGTTGTCTATTGTAGAATAGCAGACGAATGTAATGTACAAATGATGTAAAATTATCAATACATTATACTAGTAGACTTTTTATCTTTATATCTGACTTTAAAAAAGCTTTACGGGTATGTATTATTTACTGCTAAATCCGACCGAAAACTTTTTTGTGCACATTTTTCTTACCACTAAAACAGACTAACAAATAGTTATACACTTTTTAGCTAGGTGTATTACAACTAAAACAGACTAACGAATAGTTAAACACGTTTTAGCTAGGTGTATTACAACTAAAACAGACCAACAAATAGTTAAACACTTTGTAGCTAGGTGTATTACAACAAAAACAGACTAACAAATAGTTAAACACTTTTTAGCTAGGTGTATTACAACTAAAACACACTAACAAACAGTTAAACACTTTTTTAGCTAGGTGTATTATAACTAGAACAGCCCCATATGTACATGTTATGGAAATTTTTGTGACAAGTACGATGAAGCGACAAATAATTAGATACTTTTTTTTGCAATGTGTACATTAATTTTGCGCAATTTTGTTATTACTAAAACTGTTTACTTGATGGATATACTCTTTGTTTTACAATATATATAATCATAATATATACAAAACATACGCTTCCAGTGGCATAGCGGTATGTCTACGGACTTACAACGCTAGAAACCGGTTTCGATACCGGTGGTGGGCAGAACACAGATAGCCAATTGTGTAGCTATGTGCTTAATTCCAAACAAACAAAGAAACAAAACAGACCTTCAGGTACTTTATATATTTTATACGTATTCATAGAGAACTCGGAATTAACAGTTAAAGTAATACATACTAACGTAACTTTAATCAGTAGGCTTAAAAACATTTTTTGTAATAAAAAGTATCGTTATTGCTAGTATACTTCAAATATTGTTATTAGTGTACTACCATACGCCTTCTGATTAAAATACAAGGTACTACATTTTGTTTTGTTTGTTTAACATTTTCGCACAAAGCCATGTATAAAAGAGCTACCTGCTCATAGACGTCCCTCACTTTGAGCCGATGGACTAAAGGGAAGATACCCACCACCAATATTAGTCTACTCTTCTCTGACTCAATGTGATTTGACCGTGACTCTTATAGTGCATTCACGGCCCCAGAGCGCGGAGTGCGTTTTTTCAGCAATGAGTAGCGAATCCAGAATCCCCGTTTTCGTAGTCCTGACGCAGCTGCACACGACCCAGAACTCAACGGTAAGCATAAAGGATTATAACACTAAAAACCGAGTTTCGATACCCGTTGTGGGTGCAGCACAAACAGCTCATTGTGTAGCTTTGTTCTTAACTACAACCATATAAACAAGTGTCTTATAAATTAATTAGGTACCTACACTATAACGATGCACAAATAAAAATATATAACAGACAGTGTTTAGAATTTATAGCATTTAGTTATTTTCTTTAACCATACGCACAATTAAGCTTTGCTTAATTAAAACTATATAAAGTAATTATCCACAAGCGTAGGGTTTTACTGGTGATATTGTGTAGAGTTCAGATCTG
The DNA here is from genome assembly GCF_000517525.1 of Limulus polyphemus. Lineage (NCBI taxonomy): Eukaryota > Metazoa > Arthropoda > Merostomata > Xiphosura > Limulidae > Limulus > Limulus polyphemus. The sequence continues at coordinate 291,555 of NW_013666361.1, forward strand.
GACTGAAGCGGCAGTTTTAGTCGTTTAGTGTTATAAATACTTTTATTTCATCCAAAAATGGATAAAATAATTAAGATTACGTTACTCCAAAAATATAGTTTTGTCACGTTGTGTCGGAAAAACGTTGAGTAACAAACGCATCCAGCTACTGTCAAATGGAAGTTTTATTTATCGAAACTGTATATAAGCAGTAGCTACTGCCATTATATTGATACCATTCATTAAAAACTTGATTTACTGGGAATGACATAGAAAGTTATTCTGTGACACTAATGCTTCATTTTCAACTTACCAGCTTTACAGAGCTTTCTTGATGTTATGGTAAGGATTAAAAAAAAATATTCTTAACAAATGGCCTGGTATGGCCAGGTGGTTAGTGCGCTCGACTCGCAATGTGAGGGTCGCGGGTTCGAATCCCCGTCCTACCAAACATTATCGCTCTTTCAGCCGTGGAGGCGTTATGATGTGCAGTCAGTTCCACTATTCGTTGATAAAAGTGTAGTGGTTATGACTAGCTACCTTCCCTCTCGTCTTTCACTGCTAAATTAGAGATGGCTAGCGCAGATAGCTCTCGTGCAGCTTTGCGCGAAATTCCAAACACACCATTTTTAATCATTTTTTTGTTTGTATTTGTAATTTATTTTTTGTTAGTAAAGAATTTAACTCTTCTTATTGTTGACATACTTAAATGATGCAAAGCATATACTTACAAATAAGTTTGTTTGTTTGTAGTTAAGCACAAAGCTACACAATGGGCTGTCGGTGCTGTGCCCACAACTCGATTTTTAGTGTTATAAGTGTTCAGATTTGCCGCTTTGTCACTGGGGGCTATACACAACAACGTTGTGCTAAGGCAAAAGGGACAGTACATTTTCCAAACCGTTTATATCAGGGGTTTTCAACCACCCCGTGAAATGTACCGTATTTTTCGGAATATAAGACGCACCCTTATTTTGAAGACAAAGTTTTTGGGGCGAAAAAAGCTACAGTCGCATTTGAAAG
>NW_013666361.1:293420-299296 GCF_000517525.1 Limulus polyphemus
ATATTCCTATATGCTCCTGACATTTACAACACTATATACCTATATGCTCCTGACATTTACAACACTATATACCTATATGCTCCTGACATTTACAACACTATATACCTATATGCTCCTTACATTTACAACACTATATACCTATATGCTCCTGACATTTACAACACTATATACCTATATACTCCTGACATTTACAACACTATATACCTATATGCTCCTGACATTTACAACACTATATACCTATATGCTCCTGACATTTACAACACTATATACCTATATACTCCTGACATTTACAACACTATATACCTATATATATCTTACACTTCGTAAGCTTTTTGCAAAGATTCTGGAGGCCGATAGAGTGAAAAAAGGCTGGAAACCAATAGATTGTGTTACAACAGATAGGGTAAATAAGATTAATATATCATAAATAAACTTTACAATTCTTTAATAATGTGATCTAATTTTTAAATATTTTAGCGTAAGAATTAATTAGAGTATTATACAATGACACAGCAAGGTTTTTTGTTTGGAAAAGGCCGAATACATTGTTAGCTTGCCTCACTTGTTTGGATAAGAGTAGCTGTAGTATTGTGATGACCCATTTAATTGTTAAATAATAATAGTAATATTATCACCTTCTCGGAATACTGGGTTTCATCGAATTTTTCCGGGCTTTATGATATGCTATTGTTGTTGTTATTTGTAGTGCAAAGCTAACTACACAATGGGCTATCTGCAGTTTGTCCACCACAAGGAACTGAACCATGGAGTTTAGCATTGTAATTTTGTAAGCTTACTGCTGACCCACTGGGGGACGTTTTAAAATATTTATAAGCGCGATCTGGATTATGAAACAAAACGGTATAAAGTTATTTATCTATTCTTTATACAAAGAAAGGATTAGAGAGTCAAGTTCGCACAAAAAAAACACGCATCACATCCATTAAATCCACCTTAACTTCAAATCGTAGTTAAAAAATAATTATATCTTAAGTTTTTGTTTGTTTGAATTTAAACACAAAGCTACACAATGGGCTATCTGTGCTCTGCCCACCACGGGTATCGAAACCCGGATTCTAGCGTTGTAAGTCCACAGCCATACCGCTGTGCCATTGGGGGGGGGGCATTATATTTTAAACATGTGATTATCATTTTTCATTAAGACGAAAATGCAACGAGTGATATAATTATGCTCTTCAATGTCTGGAACTAATTACACGTTATTTAGCCAAACACTGACTCACTTGCTCAATAAGCATTACACAGTAAGTACATATTTATAAGGACTTAGTCTAGCATCAAACCTCAGCTTTTTATCTTCAATTTATGATTTTGATTTACGTAGCCAGTTACTTTATAAAAGGGACCTGTTTTCCCGGTCCCACGAGCAACTTATGTAATGTATTAAAATATTTGAAATCTTGCCGTTTACATATTTACGATTCTAAAACTTGGAAATGTTTATCATACTAAAATGTAGGCATTGATCAATTTATTTATCACATATATAATTCTCTTCTAAATGTAGCAGAATCATTTTCCAGCAACCCACGGTTGCTCAAGCTCAACTGGTTTCAACAGGTATGTATCATATATATCCACCAATGAGATTTTACCTCGCAGCCAGTTGTAGCGAATGACACTGCAAAGCTGTGTGCTCTTACCGACACTTTATGGATGTGAAAAATACAAACACGTGACTGCCGAGCAGATATATACTTGTTGTTGTTTTTTCAGCATCGTCGTAGCCACAGTGTTTCTCGTTCCTGATAGCTAAACAATCTGTGGTACTACGATCTATTTTCCATGTTCTTATTTCTTTGTTTCTGTTTTCACTTTATAGATTTTACTTCTTATGTGTATTTTTCATTCATATAACAAAATAATTTTGTTATGCGCACATGTTTTTTTTTGGGGGGGGGGCAAAGATCTGACAGACAACGTTCCTTAGTAAACTGGATCAAAGAGTTCTTGGTATGTTTGATAGTTGAAACTTAGCCGTCGAAACAACCTGAGATAATAAACGGGATTGTATCATTTGTGCTTGTTATAAAGAGAAAGATCGATTTTTGACTGAAGAAACATAACTTATTATGCACAGCGAATGTGGCAATAGTGAAAAGACTATATTGTCCAAGTCAGGAATGATTTTTCGCCCCAAAAGTATTGATAAATATCACAATGATTTTCGGCCTCGATCGAAGAGCGATATAAAATATAAGGTCAATAAAATGCATTACCTCCAACGTTCTCAGAGTTTCGAGAGTTTTTGGCCCGAGACTGACCAAGACATTAAGGTAGACAATGATGATCACAATATCCAAGGTCATGGTAACCAGAAATTGCAGCTTCTGACATGTCACAGTCCCTTGTCTGACATCAAGTACAGTTTACTGCATAATAGTGTCGAAAATGTAAATCAAAACTTTTTGATCACCACTGACCACAGATTCCAGCTGCATAGTGACTATGGATCTAAAATTCCCATGAGCCACTGCTCTCAAATCGAAACTCACAGTCCTCATATACGACGTCATAGTGACGATTGTTCATGGTCTTATTTAAACCAAAATCACTTCCTTGATCAGGGTCCTCGGCGCCACAGTGATCAAGATTATAGAAGTAACACAAGTCAGAGCTATAAAGTGGACAAAAGCCACGGTATCCACCAGTATAAGGACCACAATTCACAAGCCAGTACCAACCGGAGTTATTCTTGGAGTGATTTCTGGCACCGCAGTGATTGTGATTTAACATTTTATAAGAATCAGAATCCCAAACACGACACCCATCACTGGATTTGGAAACACAATAAACATAATCCACGGGTTTTAAAAAATCCGATTACTCTATTCAGGATTCACCACGGTTTCCGGCAGTACAGTAATAACGGATCACTGATCTCTTTAGACCAAACTTCTCACTCCAACGCTGATCACTTTTTCCAGTGTCATGGCGACTACAAATCAAAGTCTTATAAACGTCAGAGTTCTAAAATCAACAGTGACAAAGGTTATAGAAGCCACAGTGAGCATGACTTAAAACCTTTTAAAGAGCAGATCTGTAAAGTTGATATGGACGAAGAAGAAAAGAATGTCAATGAACAAAAATTCCGCTTTGTTCCTACCAAGTGTAACTGGATGTGGAACCTTTGGTTTGTTCCTTTGTGTGAGATACCTGAAAAGTTTGTTGAACATTGTCGCTATTGTAAGCCTAGTTTGATTCCTCGAGCTCACCTGCGAGCTACAACTGACGAAGTAATGAATGCAAAGGTAAAGTAAATTAAATCATCACTCAATTTTGTTTTTTAACAGTTGTATATCATGTAACGTCTGTATATTCCAAGTAATCTTTGGGGATCTAAATTAGGTGCTGCTTGAGCATAATTATAAAGGCAAAACATTTAACTTTTATAATTTATAGAATATACAAATGTATTCAAGCTAAAGGGGCATATGGAATATAAACTACGAGAAAAAAGACGTTCTCATGTTTGCTGTAGGTTTCGTAAATTTTCATCCAGTTAAACTTAGGCCTGGTATTATTATTTTTTTTCGTTGTTTTATTCACATACAAAATAACGTTTGTATTAAGTAGTTCGTTGGACTTACTTCGACTTTCTCGTATTTAAAAAAAAAAAAATTCTTTTTGTAACATCATTTTGGTTCCTGAATTAGTTTCCTATTTTATCCCAGTACAGATACCAATATGATCAAAACTACTTACATCGGTGTCAGCCATATAAGGGTGTAATTAGTTTCATATTTTATACCAGTACAGATACCAAGTTGATCAAAACTAGCTACATCCTATAAGGATGTAATACCAAAAAAAGAGGCAAGATATATATAAAAGGCACATCCTATAAAAACGAAATGCACGAGTGCTAACTGTTCCAGTTGCGATAAAAATGGGGCCAAATTGTCCTCCAATTTTATTTTAAATTGGTTGGTTTTGTTCGCATATTACTACATTTATGTTTAACTTATTATTTTAAAATAAGATTCCATCCAAAGTGAGATTCGAACCCCAGGTGTTAAGGGTAGCTATCAACATAAATGTAACTACACCATTCCCTAATTTCGGAATTTGCCGCTTGCTCTAGGCCCTCAAGACATCAGTTTTAACCTAGTGTTTTTGTTTACTATATAAGGCTTGGCATAGCCTGGTGGTTAGGTTACTCGACTCACGATCTGCAAATCGGGGTTCGAATCCTGTGACCGAACATGTTTACCCTTTCAACCGTGAGAACATTATAATGTGACAATCAACCCCACTATTCTTTGGCAAAAGAGTAACCCAAGAGTTGGCAGTGGGTGGTGTTGACTAGCTTCTTTCCCTCTGATCTATCACTTCAAAATTATAGACGGCTAGTGCGGACAGTTTTCGAGTAGCTATAAGTTTTGCCTACTCAACGAAGAGAAAAAGAAAATCAATAATTTAACCACTTTTTGACTTCTTATTTCTATTACTTAAATGTGTTCAGAAACATAAGAATAGTGGCATTCAAGCATTTGAAACACCTGCAACAATTTTATTTGTTTGTTGTTAAGCACTAAACCTACCCAATGGGCTATTTGTGCTGTGTCCATCGCGAGTACAGAAACCACTTTTTAGTGTTACAAACCCTCAGACTTATCGCTGAGCCACATATTTGGCCAAAAGTTCGGTGCTGTACATATAGCAAAAGCAGAGCTACTCCATTCTTCTAACTTGGTTGGAGAACACTAGGTACATAATCTACCACAATGTCTCTGCAGTTAGAAAATATTTATGTAACTGGTGTCACTAAACTTTAGTGTTGTATGTAATTTTTCAGGTTGTTTCAAACTTTCAAAACTGCATGTGTATGGCTGTTTAAAGCAATGAAAATTTATTTAAGTTTTTTGAATGGGTAAGAATTTCTTTTATTTTAATTCGTGTAGAACCACGCCAAGAATAATTGGGTGGACCAGAGTTTTACGTAATTGCATAGCAAGGTATACAGTCGTAATTTTTCGTGGAGGCTAATACGTAAAACATGCAAACACGTGATTGGGAAACAAGTTCACAAAAAAGATGACATCTGAGATCTACCTAAACTTGTACGCATAAGCTTTATTACGTGCATACGTCAGGTTTAAAAATATATATAAGGACATATGTTGAATGCGTTTTCTATATTTAAATAATTCGGATATTAATGTATTTTTTATAATTTATCATGGACCCTGATGATTCCCGTATTCTGTTAAAAACCTTGGGAAAATATCAACAGTGATAACACTTAGATTTTACCATGAAATTAACTTCACCTGAAGGACAGACTGTAGCATTAGACCATACCTTTTGTTGAATCATGTCCACTGTTTCGCAACTTAATTAGGCCACTTGTTTTGCTGTAAAGTAAATATGAAAATACTAATGCCGTTGATATATATATATATACAGAAAGAAAGACTTGCTCTTGATTTAAGTAAAAACATGCATATTTGCTTTTGTTTGTTCGTTGTTTAAGGGAAAACATTCAACTTACTAAACTTTAATCTGTTCTTCGTTGAGTCACAGACTAACACAACAATGAGGATATCTATAAAACGTTCCCTAAAATTTTTCAAAATTAACATGTTCTATGAATAGTCTAAAATGAAGGTTGAATTTGTTCTCTAATTTGTACTGTATACTGTTCAATAAAATATTGTCCCCCGATGGGTCAGCTGTAAATTTGGGGATTTTACAACGCTAAAATTCGGGGTTCAGTTCCCCGGGGTGGACAGAGTTCAAATAACCCACTATGTAGCTTTGCACGAAAAACCAACAACAACAAAAGTAAAATATTATTCGTAGCTGATACTTGAATGAATGGCTGAAAGTCTGAGAGAAACGTCTTGTTTATT
>NW_013666361.1:299697-309131 GCF_000517525.1 Limulus polyphemus
GAGTAGCCCAAGAGTTGGCGGTGGGTGGTGATAACTAGCTGCCTTCCCTCTAGTCTTACACTGCTAAATTAGGGACGGCTTTGCGCGAAATTCACAACGAACAAAACAAAACATTTAGAGCATTATGGGAAATGTTTTGAGATACTATGTTGCTGTTTCATGCTATTTTAAATCGTTAATTTTATTAGGTGAGCAAGAAGTGGTGGAGAGTAAATTTATTTGTTTCAGAATTTTCACCTAAAGCTACACAAATGTTATTTGTGTATATCCTTCCATAATTTGAAACTGATAGGCTAGAGGGAAGGCAGATAGTCAACAGCACCCATCGCCAACTCCTGGACTATCCTTGTAGGACTAAATATTGGGATTTTACGGTCTTGTGCACAGAGAGCCGCAAAGTGTGGATCGCGTTTTTTTATGACAACAAATGCAAATTATGATCCCCTAAGGGCCCACATGTAGCAATGCGTGATTTCTAAATTTTAATATGCCTATGCACTGAACTATGGTAGAATAATGAATGCACATACTTTGCTAACTATCCTTGAGAAATATGTATGTACAAGACTTATATTTCTTGATAAGTTAAATGAATAAGTTATTGATAAGTTCTTTGGGCCGAGCATGGCATAACGGTTAGCTTGCTGGACTGCGTATTGAAAGGTCTAAAATTCGCGCTGAGCTGTTACTAAACGCGCTCTGCACTTTCACCTATGGATTTGTTATAAGAAAACTTCAAAAGTTCAGTGATAAATTTGCAGCTAGCGGTTTTCTTATATGTATGTGAATTTAATTACTTCAGAGATCAATTAGATCAAAATTAAGATTTGCTCATAACTTTACACGAAAGGAGGAATATAAGTAATTCAAAAACCTTTGGCATTGGCTGATGGAAAGCATATTTGATATGGGGCTTTTCGTGGCTAAGCGGTAAGCTTGTGGGGTTATAACGCTAACAAATGGGGTTCGATACCCGTGGTGGACAGAGCACCAATAACTCATTGTGTAGCTTTACGCTTAAGCATAGACATACAAAAATTGGATGTTTGTTGTTAATCGCAAAGCTACACAATGAGCTCTTTGTGTTTTTCCCACCGAGGGTAGAGAAACTTAATTTTTTAGCGTTATGCGCACGAAAGCTTACGACTGAGCCATGGGTGGACGCATGGATAGAATCGGTACGACTGTAGCTGTGTATCGATGCATACGTGCTTCTATTGAGACAATGCCAGTCAGTGAAGCCTCACTTTCAAAGCGTGCTTATACTTCTCATGATCTTTACGCTACTATACTCGTTAGACCGTTCTGATTGTTTTCTAAACAAAAAGTTTTATCTGTTTGTTTAAAACCACAATTGTGGTTAAGTTTCTAAGAAGTAAAAATAGTGAAACACACAAATCAGGTATTCACAAGATTATAAGAAATTTTCATTTATTTGTATAGTTAAATTAGTAATACGAGAATTCTCATTTGATTCTATTCTAATTTCCATACATCATATTGTTTTCTACGTTAGTCACACGAATACCACACTCGCCGTACTTTATCAATATTGCCTGATATACTCAAATCACGTGACTAGTAGGCTAATTCCTATTGGCTAGTACACAAAATATTTATTTGGTAAAAAGAGACTTACTTTATTGAAAGTTTTAATATAGTCTTTGTCATTTTTAATATTCCATGGAAAAATTCTAAGCAACCTTGAATGTCTATAACTGTGTACTTCTCTTTTTTCTAAGAAAGAATCATTACTCTATAACTTATTATTACAATGCAAATACCACACATACAAACATCCGCCAATAGTTTGAAAATGATATAACTATCAAGGAATACACCAAAATGATAATCTCCATGATAACAGACTTCAAAAATTTCTGTATCAACACAACTTACTTCCAACATGAAAATAAATGCAACAATAAGAAGGCCTAGCTATGGGCTCACGGTACTCACTAACTTCAGATAGAACATCTTATAACAGCTGTTCCAAGACCCAGGAATTGGCTCAGGTAGTCGGGTGTGTTGACGATACATTCATAATATAGCCAAACACTAAAGACAAGGCTCAAGAATTCATGAACCACCTGAAGTGTCAACATCCAGCTATATAGTTCACAATGGAAATAGTTAGATAACAAACCCCCATTTTTAGCAGTGATGATTACAAAATATACACACATCACAAACCACAGAAAACCCACAGATATGGGTAAATACTTCCACTATAAGTCAAACCACCTCAACAGTGTAAAGATGGGCATTATAGACTGTGTAGTTTCAAGAATGAACAAGATTTGTAATACTGAAGATGTCAAGAAGGAAGAAGACACATCTACAAGCCTTCTTGACAATGGATATCCTGAACGCTTAATAAGAATAAAGTAAACTCAAAGAATAAGCAGGAAGAAATTATAGACATACACCCATATTCCCTTACGTTAAACGTCTTTCTGAAGACTATGTAGGATATGTACACAACATAAAGTCAGAGCTCTGTTCAAAACTCGCTACACAATACGATCACAACTAGTTCATTTACCAAACCATCTAATGACCCAATAGAGAGGAAAAAACACCACTTACACCTTACAGCACACTCTGTAAATACGGATTCCAAAACATTAGAGAAACAAAAAAGACAAACAAAAGATAAGTTTCAGTATCACGATGGATAAAAGACTGTGATATCGATCTGTCTAGAACAGTCCACCATGCCAGAGAAGAAGATACGAACAACACAATACAATAAAGAAGATAGAATCAACCTTCTACACCCACCTAATTGATAACACATACAGCCAACCTAGCATATACATCAGTAACACATGGATACTCCCTTTAAAAGCATTCATGTAAGTTAGTTAGTTAAAGTCAAAACTGGGGAGATTCCCGGTGAGTACATGGCACACCAGCCTCTTTTCCTTCTTTCTCAGGATTCGAATCCCAGTTCCACCAAACATGGTCGCCCATTCAGGCGTGGGGCGTTATAATGTGACGGTCAATCCCACTAATCGTTGGTAAAAGAGTAGCCCAAGAGTTGACGGTGGGTGGTGATGACTAGCTGCCTTCCCTATAGTCTTACACTGCTAAATTAGGGACGGCAAGCGCAGATAGCTCTCGTGTAGCTTTCCGCGAAATTCAAAACAAACAAACAAACAGGATCAAAATTCAGTCGCCACCATCACAGAAATAGCCCTTCTCAGAACTTCCATGAAGACGGCAACAGATTAGCAGCCGAAACGTAAGATAAAACTAGTTACTAATTAGTACATAGTAACTGATAAAAAAATCTAACTAATTAATAATTACACCAATTCATCAAGCACTCCCGAACCACGTATTAGGAAGCAACGATTAAAATCAAAATTATATTGGAAACTATTAATATTCAAGTTAAGACTTGCTATTTGGTTAACTAAGTTATCTATAGATGAGTTTCGGTATTGAAATGGTGTTGTATTTTACCGTACAACCAGTCAAACACGAGATTTGGCTCTCAACCGTACTGAAGGCCATATCTTATGTGCATAACACTGGGTAACACAAAATTTGCTACTGGAGAAAACTCAAGTGATTCAGGATAATTTGATGGTGCTAATTTCAAAAACGTAGTCGTAATTTATCCATCGCCTCTAGATTTTGAGTATTGTATTATCTCAATATTTTATCAGCACTGTGTGAAATACTGTGCAATCAACTCAGTACAATAGAATTATGCTGAGAAATTAAGTATACTTGGACAGTTTAATGAGTAACAGACATACACTTTTGATAACTTCAAAAATTGACTGTATTGTATTGGTGTAAAATTCCAAATAAATAATGTTTTTATATGCTATTTGTTCTCGATATAATAGTAGTGAATTGCACCACGTTTGCTTCATTCCCATGCTCACCTGCTCCACCCAGGAATCAAGAAACCCTCACGTGCTCAGTTTCCTAGAACATTCGACTGAGCATGAAAGGGGCAAAGTCACACTCCTCTCTATCTCAGTTGCCTCTTACTCACTCAGTTGGTCACTTTGTCTAGCTTCACTCACACTCAAAACAAAGTCCAATATTCGTCTTTGTATCATACCCGCGATATAATCAAATTCTGCGAATTTTTTTAATCTTTTAAGCTCTAGTTTAGTAAACGTAAAATATTCTATATTTTTTAGAAAATCATTTGAAATGCTGGCTGCCTCCAGTTCAAGTAAAGTCTGAAAGTGCAAAAATCACCCAAATAGTTTCTGCTACATTTGTTGAAAATATATTACAGTTTCACGAAGGAAAAATATCACAAACAAGATAAAGGTAGCTTACTACCACTATATTGAGTGTAAAATTGGACCAAGAAAAACATTGGGCTCCACAAGTGTGTTGTACAGTTTACATTTGGCTTGACACAGTGGCTGAATAAGAAGAGAGCAAGTATGTCATTTGTAGTTCCAATGATATGGCATGAGTCCAAAGATAATCTAAATGACTGTTATTTTTGCATGACTAATGTTTCTGGATATTCAGGCAAACTAAACAATACCTTAAATATCCAGATATTGCATCTGCAATAAAACCACTACCTCATGGGAATGGTTCTCCAATGCCACATCCACCAACGAATTGGAAAACAGAAGAGTTATCCCGCAAAGAAGATAATGAATCATCTTCATCTAGTAATTCTATTCAAAGTCTTGCTTCTCACTACAGCATGCAAGATACCTTGTATTTTTATAAAAATGTTGATGTACTAATGGAAGAATTAGGTTCTGAACATCGCCCTGACGAAATGGGGACTTTTTAGTGACTCATCTAAAGTTAGTCTGAAAGCTGTATTTTTGCACAATGAGAACAGTAAGCCATCGATTCCTGTTGCTCATGCTGTGAACATGAAAGAATCTTATCAAGGCATGTAGGTTATACTTAAAGCCATCAAATATAATCATCATAGGTGGAACATATGTGATAATCTAAAAGTTATTGCATTCCTGCTAGGCCCGCAGAGTGGGTATACCAAACATTGTTGCTTTTTGTGTGTCTGGGACAGCCGAGATGATACAAATCATTTCAAAAAGAAGAAATGGTCAGTGAGGGAGAATTACATATCAAGGAAACAGAATAACGAGTATCAACCTTTAGTGAATCATCAAAACGTGTTGCTGCCTCCACTTTATATTAAACTGGGATTCAAGAACAATTTTGTAAAAAGAATGAATAAGGATGGTAATGGTTTCAGATATCTGTCTGACAACTTTCCAAAAATCAATGAAACAAAAATGAAAAGAGGCATTTTTGTTGGTCCATAGATTCGGAAAGTGCTGATGGATGATGATTTTGAAACAGTACTCAATCAGAAAGAACTTACTGCCTGGAACTCATTAAAACTGGTTGTCAAATGTTTTAGGAAATCACTGAGATGAAAACTATGCTGTGATGGTTGATGATATGCTCGAGAACTACAGGTCTAGGATGTCACTAAAGATGCACTTCTTACACTCCCATTTAGACTTCTTTCTAAATGATCTAGGTGCAGTGAGCGATGAGCATGGTGAACGCTTGCACCAAGATATTTCTACAATGGAACAGCGATATCAAGGACGATGGAATCCTGTGATGATGGAAAATTACTGTTCGTTTTTACAGCGTGAAACTGAAAACATACACAAAAGGTGCAACAAGTCAAGCAGATATTTTGTAACAAAAAATAAATAATACCATGATGAAAGTCTTGACATAGCATGAATGTATTTTCAGTATATAATTATATTATACTGATTGTTTTTTTAAACGGGTATTGTTATTATGTATTGTTTTTGAACATTCTTAAATGCAGTTTTCAATGAATAAATAAAGTTATTAAAGAAAAAGTTGTTATTTTCACGATATATAAGAATATTTTGAATAAATCTATCATAACTCAAAACTAGAAGTGATCAGTAATTTTCAACATCATACTTAGAATCAAAATCATCATATTACTCAGAAACAGTTGGAATTATTTTTTAGTAACAGAGAAATCTTTCTTGTTGTTGTTGTTGCCTGGTGTAATCTGTAATATAGTTTTGTCGATACGTCTACTCGTGAGTTACCCTTTTCAAATTCCCCATATGATTTACTTGTAGAGAAAAATGTATATTACAGTTGATCTTTGACGTTTTGCACCTACAAGTACCTTAGGTGAGGTAGAGGTGTTTCACAACTTATAACTATCTGGTCTGGTGACTATACGCGCTAGTCCATTTTGTACGACATTTGCACAAAGTAAAGAACAGCCATTATAAATGTATAACGAGACAGAAAACCCACAGAATGGATTAATGTCATTCCTGGAGAAACCACTTTCCAGATGTATCAAGTAGACGCTAGCTTTCCTGTTATTTGTATAATTACCGTTCTTCTTTGTTTTTCTATACAAAAACCTAAAACTTGTATGTATGTGTGTGTGTGTGTTTGTTTTAAATTTCGAGCAAAGCTACACGAACGAGGGTTATCTGCGCTAGCCGTCCCTAATTTAGCAGTGTAAGACTAGAGGGAAGGCAGCTAGTCATCACCGTCCACCGCCAACTCTTGAGCTACTCTTTTACCAACGAATAGTAGATTGACCGTCACATTACAACGCCCCCAAGGCTGAAAGGGCGAGCATGTTTGGTAGGACAGGGATTCTAATACGCGACCCTCAGATTACGAGTCGCGCGCCCTAACCACTTGGCCATGCCGGGCCATGTATGTGTGTAAGTGTGAGCTGTGAATGTGTTTTAAAACGATTTATATGTATACATATACACATTGCTCTAAGTGGAAAACAATAAATAGTGATATGGTGTGTGGCAAACCTCAGTGGGTGGACTCAAAAATCCCGGGACATGATTTACGTACATATATATACTGTTTGATGTGGAATACAAGACAGTTACTGGTAACTGTACCCATATATACTCCATCCCCCAGTGGCTCTGCGAAGTTATGGATTTATAACACTAAATATCGGGTTTCGATAATCGTGGTTGATACAACACAGATAGCCCATTGTGTAGTTTTGCGCTTAACAACAAATAAACCATATAATATATAACTATTTGTGTTGTTGGCTTCAATACATCTTGAAAATGTGGGTATTGATTATTGTTAGCTGTATTTCCAATTGGAGTTATCTCTTCGAAAAATTATTTCCAATGAGTATATTGTTTAAATGTTCTCTTTACAGAGAACCAATATATGTTATCCTGACAATGTGCCTCTGTAACCAGATATAGATAAGAATATGATCTAAGCAGCGAAAAGCAAGACTACATTTATATGGACCTTACAGTGATAGATGACGAATTAAAAATGTAAAAAAAATCAGATTTCACAAGATCTGTCGGGACACACCTCTAATCTGTCTATTTCATTCAACCAGTTATTTGGAGATATCTGTCTTTCTTTGTAAAAAATAAAAAATATTAATTCGCATAGACTCGGCCTCTGAGAAAAATTGAATTACATTGTTATTCTTCTATGGTTACAAAAGTTATCTGTATCGTTTTTACGCTTATACATCCTTGCAACAAGTGTAAAAAGATTACTTCTACATTGATCACTGGAATTGTCCTACATGTGCCCTTTCTTAAGCTCGCTACATTACTTAGCGTGTAAGTAGATAGTATGAGAGACCATATTTCATGCAACGGTTTTCTTACACGCAAATCTACGCTATTTATCCTGTACGTCGTTTATTAGTTTACTTATTACACTACTCAGCATGATGTTGCTGTTTAGTGGAGCCGACAAGGCAACTTGCACATTTATGTTTTGTAGTGTTTCAAGTGTCCTCTACTCACCATAAGGCTGGGCGTGACCAAGTGGTTATTGTGCCGGGCTGCGGATAAGAAAGTTTAAGGATCGCGCCATGACCTGGCTGTATCAAAATGCAAATACTCACTGCAAATAACCATATAATCATTGGCCATTTAAGAAATACTTTTAATGTAGGTCATGTCTATTAAGGTATGGTTTGTTTTGAATTTCGGGCAAAGCTACACAAGGGCTATCTGTACTAGCCATCCCTAATTTAGCAGTGAAAGACTAGAGAGAAGGCATCACTACCTACCGCCAACTCTTGGGCTACTCTTTTACCAACGAATAGTAGATTGACCGTCACATCATAACGACCCCACAGCTGAAAGGGCGAGCATGTTTGGTGGGATAGAGATTCGAACCCGTGACCTTCAGATTGCGAGTCAAGCGCCCTAGCCACTTGGCTATGCCGGGCGTATATATTAAGGAGATGACATTTGAAATGTCATAGAAACTATAGTTCACCACTAGAAGAGATCTAATTATTCTTCGCTTTTCTCTTTTACTGGTAAAGGGCGGAATTTCCTGAAACTTCCTAACTCAGGAGCATATGTCAAATTCAAGATTAGACTGGTTCTCACGTTTCTTTGTCGACAGTTGGGAAAAACAAAAACATTCTTTCAAACAGAATATATGCATCAGAACCTTAGCGAAACGTGTGTTTTCAGCGTTATTCGCTTATAGTTTATATTTATGTACTATTTAGGGGCAGAATGAGGTCTTTTTTTTATTAAATTCGCTGAAATTTACCAACCTCAACTGGATGAGTTTTATAAACGTCCGTGTCATATTTTAGGTACATAGCATATGAATATCAATTCAAAATAATCTCTCATATTCAAAAAGATTTGACAATTAATTATACTGGTTCTAAGTTATTAGCTTTTGCACATAATATTAGTCAACGTTAGCCTTCCAGGAAAATAAAAATATATAATGTAGCTATAAAAAATAATGACTGAAAAAATACGCTATTTTCAGGATCCGTCTTATATGCCCCCCCCAGTAGCAGAGCGGTATATCTGCGGACTTACAACTCTAGAATCCGGGTTTAGATACCCGTGGTGGGCAGAGCACAGATAGCCCATTGTGTAGCTTTGTGCTTAATTACAAACAAACCGTCTTATATTCATTGTGTAATCCCCTTCTTAAAGAATGTTTCATGAAGATACACTGTTTCCTGTAGTGAATACGACATACTTGAGTGGTCTATTATATTAAACTTTATTTCTGCGGTTCACCCAACCACCTCGTGTTTTATTTTTGTTTTGTTTTTCATATTCACATATATAAGGGGTGTTGCAAAATAAATCACACTTTTTCCCCGAAGTAATGACGAACTTGGCAGGACCACGAATATCATCACTCCTGAGAAAACGTCATTTCAACGTACTTTTGGGTGTTTGACTCTTCGAATTTCATTTTTTTGCGAAAACTTTTGAATCATGGTGCTCACTAGAACTCAGGTTCGTGTCGCATGTGCTGCCTTCGAGATGGCTCAGAAACTAGTCGCAGACGTGCTCCGAGAATTCAAGTCTTCCAATCGACACATCGCAATGCCAGATTTGAAAAACCTGTTTAATGCCTCAAAAGTTTCAGAATTGTTGAATTTG
>NW_013666361.1:309977-316069 GCF_000517525.1 Limulus polyphemus
TGAATGCGAGAGACACAAACGTGAAACCGTGATTCGTATTCTTACTGATGTGCTCACACAGACAGCCACAAAAACAGACATGTTTGTTGCATTGCTGAAATCTTTTGCAAATCGATTAAAACTCGTGCGTGAGAACAATGGTGGCCCAATCAAGCGATATTGATACTTGGAATTACTGTTTTGATTGAATTAAAATCTTATTTATTTTGTTATGCTCTCGGGGAAAAAAGTGTGATTTATTTTGCAACACCCCTGACGTGTATGATGAAACTCTGATGACTAAGAATTTAGGATATGAACCATGCTGAGTAGATCTGTTGATAAAAATGAAACAAAAAGAAAAACATTTGATGACTTGGCTATTTGTCTACTTTTGAGGCTGTGTGTTGGCAGTACGTGAAAGCTCTTTCTGGTTCGTGCGTTATAAGCTTCTTCGCATAAAACTAATTATGGATAGCGTGTTCTTTGGGAATTCATGGATGTTGCTTTTTAATTTGTTTCACGTTGATTGTTTGGTGATGTAATGGTTGTTTGCGCACATTGTACATCACATCTAGGATTAATATTCTCTGAGGAAGATTAATTTTATTCAGTTCAAACTATGGTTGTAAATGGGAAGTCCCACAAGGGAAACTATTCGAGTGCAGTCATAAGTGGAAATTACATGTACTTCCTAGACTGTTAATATTGAGAAGTTGTAACTACATGTACTTCTTAGATTGTTAATTTTGAGACGTGTTAGACTGTTAATCTTGATAGGTGGTAACTACATGCACTTCTTACACTGTTAATCTTGACAGGTGGGAATTACATGTACTTCTTAGATTATTAATCGTGATAGGTGGCAATTACATGTATTTCATAGATTATTAATCGTGATAGGTGGCAATTACATGTATTTCCTAGACTGTTAATCTTGATAGGTGGCAATTACATGTATTTCCTAGACTGTTTATCGTGATAAGTGGCTACTACGTGTATTTCTTAGACTGTTAATCGTAATAGATGGCAGTTACGTGTACTTCTTACTGTTAACCTTGATAGGTAGCAAATATACGTACTCTTTATACTGTTATTCTTGATAGGTGGTAACTACGTGTACTTCATAGACGTTTAATTGTGATAGGTGGTTACTACGTGTATTTCTTAGACTGTTAATGTTGACAGATGGGAATTACGTGTACTTCTTAGACCATTAATCGTGATAGATGGCAACTACGTGTACTTCTTACTGTTAACCTTGACAGGTGGCAACTATATGTATTTCTTAGACTGTTAATGTTGATAGGTGGAAATTACATTCCCTTACACTGTTAATATTGATAGGTGGCAATTACATTCCCTTAAACTGTTAACCTTGATAGGTGGAAATTACATTCCCTTAAACTGTTAATCTTGATAGGTGGAAATTACATTCCCTTACACTGTTAATATTGATAGGTGGCAATTACATTCCCTTAAACTGTTAACCTTGATAGGTGGCATTTACATTCCCTTAAACTGTTAACCTTGATAGGTGGCACCTATCAAGATTAACAGTTTAAGGGAATGTAATTGCCACCTATCAAGATTAACAGTTTAAGGGAATGTAATTGGTAATTACATTCCCTTAAACTGTCAATCTTGATAGGTGGTAATTACATTCCCTTAAACTGTCAATCTTGATAGGTGGAAATTACATTCCTTTAAACTGTTAATCTTGATAGAAACGAGAAGCTGCTTCCCATAAAGTTATAATTAAAGCATATTAGGGTATTTTTGTCACACGTTATTGTTACGAATTTGCTCAAAATACGAAATGGAATAAACAAGAGAGCGTTTGAAAATATCCAAAATGTGGTAACGTTTTGTAAAAGTGTAAATTAGTAATTTGTCAGAAGCAAAATAATGACGCAACTATCACCACTCCCAAATTGTTAACATGCACAAGTCTAACTTGTCATAAATACTTTTATCGTGTAAGCAATAAAGCTAAAAAGAACTTGGAAAAATCAGTTTTAACATCATAATTAGCACATACAATATTTTTACTCGTAAGTCAAAATCGCCATCTGGTGGTTTACATCAAAACATATAACTATGTGAAAGTAAAATATATTTCTATTTTTATAAAACAAATAATTGTTTTTAAATCAAAATTGTACTAGTTGAACTACATTCTGGTTAGAATGATTGATACCGTACCTTTATCTTTGTCAACACAGAAATTATAGCCAATAGCAAATTCTGGCGCATCAGTTTGAATACTCTTGTCACTGCAAACATCATAAAATTTCTAGTATGTGTTAATGTTTCTATTTTAATGCTGCTTATTATTCTTAAAGCGTAGCGAGAAAACGAGATTTTGTTAAGAAAAACACAATAATCTTTGGTTATGTAAGTATTGTGTGTTAGTGCCCTCTACACGTATAAATATTAACTCCTTTTTTTTAATTGTGAAATCTTTTCTACACCAAAACAAGTAAAGAAGAAAGAATTCTTTAATGACATAGAGACCTAATCTGTTCTTTGATTCGCTTCTCCCTCTGAAATAGAATAGGACTAAACATCAAAGCTTGCAAACAACCAATTTGCCTTGTAATTCAACCAAACACATTTTCAGTGTTGAATTGGCTTATAATCAGATCTTTTAAATAACAGGAAAAATGTGAAACGAAAGTAAAGAAGATAAAAATTTCTGTTATTACTGTTCAACTCGGCCAGAAACTGAAACTTCAGTTGTTGAATATGCTTTATAATTTGATTATGGATTAAATGAACTTTATAAACTTCTGTATACCAGACTGTGTAAATTGCATGATTGCCGTTCGACCTCTATTTCTTTTATTTTTCTTCTGCTCTCCTGGCTTCTTCTCACGGTACACATTAAATTCTCTAATTTAAATAATTTGATTTTTTGTTACACCAAACATCCTCTGCTTACCTAGTGCGGGCCTGGCATAGCCAGGTGGTTTGGGCCCTCGACTTGCAATCTGTGGGTCGCGAGTTCGAATCCCCGTCACACCAAACATACTCGCCCTTTCAGCCGTGGAGGCGTTACAATGTGACGGTCAATCCCACTATTCGTTGGTCAAAGAGTAGCCCAAGAGTTGGTGATGACTAGCTGCCTTCCCTCTAGTCTTACACTGCTGAATTAGGGATGGCTAGCGCAGATAGCCCTCGTGTAGTTTTGCGTGAAATCCATACATACATAAATTACCTAGTGCCCTTCGGGGACTACTCTCCTTTTTCGAGATATGTACGCTTGGTGTCCTTTATTTCTATTTTAGAAAGTTGGCAACATTAGTGTGTTTTTTATGACTATTATAAAGCTTTTTTTTACCAATGACAAAAGCTGTAAAATCGTGGCTTCTATAAATACCACATTATTTGGTTAAATATCACTAATACAATAGCACAAAGATTAACAGTCCACATAAGCATGTGATTAACTTAGTATAGGAAACACTTCTTTCAAGTTTTGTTTTCGTGAATTTTTCCTTCAAAAATATTTTTGTTAACTGGCATCTTTGATGGATTACGCTAAACTATATCGATTAATTACAGAGAGGTATTTAACAACTAAGCAATAGATGATCAAAATTCATCAAAGGTATGTTATATTTTGTTTAATAGTATTTGAAAAAACTTGCACGCGCACACACACAAACACTGAATTGTTTGTTTGGAATTGAGCACAAAGCTACACAACGGGCTATCTGTGCTCTGCCCACCACGGGTATCGGAACCCGGATTCTAGTGCTGTAAGTCCGTAGACATACCACTGTGTCACTGGGGGCAACACTGAATTGATTAAACATTATCCTTCCAACACGGAAGGATAAACTACATAGCTCAAAAATTTGTAGCACGAAACCTTGCGAATTTTTAATTTAAGAAAGATACTTCTTTTTGTTGCTTTAAAAAATTTTGAATTACAAATGAAAGAAACCCGTAAATATGAACATTTTTATTTGTCTAGAATCTGTAGTTGTCAGAAAAACAAAATTAAATATTTGTTATTTTCCCTCATTTCTAATGGGGGAAAAGTTAAAGACCTTATGTATTTTTAGAAACTTCTTTTTTAGCCGCGGCATAGCGGCTCATAGGACGGCTCTGAGTTTTTTTTTTTTTTTTTTTTAAATACAAACTTTTAGTTCATAGCTCCGCCATCTCTTGATCGATATGTGATCTAATTACAATTTTGGACTGAGGAGGTCAAACTCTTTCGATTGATGTATTTGACCATATATTTGGCTGGTAGAGATCCTGATGAATAATAAAATTGAAACAGGTACACGCGCGACCCATGCTTGGTATTGCTGGCGCACAAAAATATAGCCAATAGAAAGGAAATAAAAGGTTTCATAGATTAATTTACTCTAATCCTGCCTAAATGAATTTCAAGTGCCGCGGTTATTGAAGATTCCCTCATGCTTTCTGATATAGATAGTTACACCAGAATTGAGACATGCCACAGCTCGCTAGCAACTAAAAACAATCGTTAGTAAACATGGACTAATCAGAAACAATCGTTAGTAAACGTGGAATTGTTTCTGGTTGGTCCACGTTTACTAACGATTGTTTCTGATTCGTCCACGTTTACTAACGATTGTTTCTGGTTAGTTCACGTTTACTAACGATTGTTTCTGATTAGTCCAAGTTTACTAACGATTGTTTATGACTGGTCCACGTTTACTAATGATTGTTTCTGGTTAGCGTTGAACTGATAAAATAGGGTAAAGAAGACATACAAACAATCTTAGAACTGGTGTTATGTTATTCTAAAACCTTGTATGTGAAAGAAAAGAAGAATGTGCAATAGTATGTCAACCACATCTAGTGCCGAAGAGGTATTTCGTCAATATCAGGATTCATCGTCTATTTGAAATAAGGTTTGATATTTGTCTATTGTTTCTGATTAGTCCACGTTTACTAACGTGAATACTTGTTTTATTTTATTTGGCTGAATGGTTTACGCAAATTTTATCGATATGACATAACACCAGTTTAAGGTTAGTTGGCCTAATAGTTTACATATATTTTATCGATGTGACATAACACCAGTTTCAGTTTATTTGGTTAAATGGTTTACGCAAATTTTATCGATATGACATCACACCAGTTTAAGGTTAGTTGGCCTAATAGTTTACACAAATTTTATCGATATGACATAACAACAGTTTAAGGTTATTTGACCTAATAGTTTACATATATTTTATCGATGTGACATAACACCAGTTTCAGTTTATTTGGTTAAATGGTTTACGCAAATTTTATCGATATGACATCACACCAGTTTAAGGTTATGTTGTCGAATGGTTTACACTGTTTACTCAATTTATCTGTGTGGTTTACATAGTTTGACTAATATAACATGATACTAGATTTAAATATTATGGATTTGTGTATGTATTTTACCTTGCTAAAATGACACAACGTGCTTTTTCTTAAAGTTTCTGTTCACTGCACGGTAAACAGTTAGATATTCTATACATATTTCTAAAAACAACAACCATATAGAACAGTTCGCACCTCGGTGTTTAATTCTAATTGTGGATAGATAAACAAGAAACAAATAAATGTTGGTAATAGTATGCAGATAATTCATAAGAATGTGACGTATATATATTCATAATTTTTACTTTAATATTTTTCTGTTTCTTCTTGTTACATACTTTTAGTTTGAAGAACTCGAAACTATGGGCATCAGCCCTTGGCGCAAAGACGATATCGAGCAGACATTTAGAAGCCGCTGGGGTCAAGGGGTCTCAGGACCTCCTCCACTTCCAGAGGTGGACGAGAATATGGAGCTCATGGAAGCCAGCTCATTGCGATGTCAGAGGGTCTTAGGGATAGTTTTGTCAAGTAAGTCAAGTAACTTCAATTAAATGGCAAAAATGATTATAAGCAGCAGTTTCCTGCTACGAATATCACCCAGTAATACAAACAGTTATACATCTCATGTCAGTTTAGTAGCTCCCAGTAC
Organism: Limulus polyphemus; assembly: GCF_000517525.1. Taxonomy (NCBI): domain Eukaryota; kingdom Metazoa; phylum Arthropoda; class Merostomata; order Xiphosura; family Limulidae; genus Limulus; species Limulus polyphemus. The sequence goes on from NW_013666361.1 coordinate 315,946, forward strand.
TACAAACAGTTATACATCTCATGTCAGTTTAGTAGCTCCCAGTACTACAAACAGTTGTACATTTCGTGTGGTTTAGTAGCTCCCGGTTCTACAAACAGTTGTAAATCTTGTGTGTGGTTTAGTA
>NW_013666361.1:317069-322019 GCF_000517525.1 Limulus polyphemus
TGCATCCCGTGTAGTTTAGTACCTCCCAGTGCTACAAACAATTGTGCATCCCGTGTAGTTTAGTACCTCCCAGTGCTACTAAGACTTGTGCATCTCGCGTGCTTTAGTAGCTCTCATTGTAATGAACAGTTGTACATTTCGTGTGGCTTAGTAGCTCCCAGTACTACAAACAGTTGTGCATCTCATATCGGTTTAGTAGCTCCCACTGTTACGAACAGTTGTACATTTCGTGTGGCTTAGTAGCTCCCAGTACTACAAACAGTTGTGCATCTCATATCGGTTTAGTAGCTCCCACTGTTACGAACAGTTGTACATCTCATGTGGTTTAGAATAGCTCCCAGTGCTGTAAACAGTTGCATATCTCGTGTAGTTTAGTATCTGCCAGTGCTACGAAGAGTTGTGCATCTCGCGTGCTTTAGTAGCTCTCAGTGTTATGAACAGTTTGTACATCTCATGTGGTTTAGTTGCTCTCAGTGCTACGAACAGTTGTACATCTCGTGTGGCTTAGTAGCTCCCAGAGCTACAAACAGTTGTACATGTCGTGTAGTTTAACATTTTCCAGAGCTACGAAGAGTTGTAATGATCATGTCGATTTAGTATCACCCAGTAATGTAAATATTGTTTTATTGTTATTCTCAAAACTAACCAGGCAGTTGATAAGTATCCGTATACAACCCCAGTATCTGTTTTACTTCTTTAAAATTCTTTGTTTTTGACAGAATGCCATAGCCATAAACAAGAAGTTCAGACGTTTTTCTTGACCTGTAGTCTTTGTTTTCATTTCAGATTACAATTTGACTTTTTTTTTCTTGCATACGACAAATAACCGGAAATGTCACGCAGAACTAGGATGTTACACATACAACAACCCTGTGTACGTGACATATATGAAGTACACAGTTTCCATTATCCTCTAAGTTGAAGTTAAAAGATACGGTTGTATCAAACAAATATTTTGGACGTTGGGAAACGCCACACATCATAAGAGTTGTTCCGGTGGCGCAAATCGGCCAGACTGTTGTGAACGTGTTTAGTAAACTGTAAAACAACGTGACTTTCAATGTTATTTCTATAATGGTGGCGGAAGTTCCTTTATCTATCAGGATGTTTCTCTGTGACTACGAATTATAACAAAGCAAGTTGGTGTTTCCGATGTGTATATTAGTTTTGTTTCTCTTATGCGATTATAGAAGCATTAATACATGTCACGTGTGCTTCCGTTGCGTGCTTTACTTGGTGTGATCTTGTTTAGAGCACAGTTTAACCCTTAAATTACCGACTTGTTTTTTTTTTGTTTTTGTTTTTATAATGTTCGCTACCGGTGAGGACTAAGTATTGAAAAATTTTATGTTTTGCCTTGTTACAACACTCATTGTAAATAACTGATCACAAATGGGATGGAATCGCGCATTCTCTACCTAAAACACATAGAGGACCGTAGTAGTAGCAATTAGTGGGATTAATTGCAGTATTTGGAGGTTATTATTTTTTTGTTTAACTTTTTTTTATGGGACTCGTATGTCATTACGGACCCTATAGTCAATACATTCACGGACCCACAAACAAGTTATAGCATAAATATTTTAGAAATTGCGTTTAAAGAGCCAATGAGATGGACCCCCACCGATAATTTTAGAGGTTTAAGGCTCAAACCAGGCTATTCTGTGAATGTATAACCTAAACACAAATAGACAGTTTTAGTATTTCTAGTATTTGATTATGTAATATGGTGCATAATTGTTGGCGCATGCTAAAGAATCTATTAAAAAAAGAGAGTGAAAAACCAAGAAGATAGTCTTTATTTCGTAATCCTAACCCAGCGTATGTGCGCATGCGTGTATGGAGAGGGTAGGCTTGTTACGAGTATAAGTGAGCAAATAAGATAATTCCTTATGATAAGTGTGAGTGACTTAACTGACTGCGAGTTCTTTGTATGGAAATATTAATATTAGGATATGTGAAATCATATTTGTTTATACTCACAAAATATGGGATCATTTTACATGTGTTCGTCTATACATATACACAAATATACATATGTATATAAATGAAACAATTTAAAAAGATTCTAAAAACTCTCTATTATTGTTAAGTTAAAGCAAATAAAAACACGTATATATAAAAACCGGTTTCATATCTTCAAGGTTACTCTTCAGTTTCTAAAATAATACACACTTTGATAAGACCTACTTATCTTCCCGCGTTTTTTTTTTACCTTAAAACTTTAAAAATGTTTTAACTTCCCTCTGTGGGTTAAATTATGTAACATTTAATATGCTTTCCAATTTATTAGTAAAATAATTATCATAAAATAATTTCTTATTTTGTTTACAATAATAACAAAATGAAAAAAAGTTATTGAAAAGTATGATATTTTTCCATAATACACTTATTAATGTGTTTGTTAACGAGTAATGAGCAATTACTTGCACTTTCTGACCTGAGGATTATGTAAATTTGTTTTTAAACGTAAGTTTTCTGTTTCTGCAACATATATTTGCTAACAACAAATACTAGATAATGTACAACGCGTTCTGATTGGATCAGTGCGAAACACCTCATGGACGCTCAGCGCATGCTTACTGAAAGATGTAACTTCCTTCAAAAACTTTGCAGACCTACGTTTACACAGAAGTGTTATATCAAGCTTCAGTGTATCAATATTTACTGTTTCATTTATCAGTACGTAAGCCTGATATCTCACCAATTTTGTATGATAAAACTAAAACCTAAAATCTTTACTCGTGAAATACGCTTGTGACGTTTCATGCTGTAAAGTGTGTGCAAAAAAACAAACAAAAAAAAAAAACAAGTCTGCGGCCTGTCCCATAAGAAGCCTAACAATATGGTGCATTATGGTCCTTTTTTTCCTGTCATACATTAATTTTAACCGTTCAGCTTTTCAGCCACTATGAAATGTCCATGAAATGATGTGTTGCACAGAAGAAAAAAACTTTGACCTCTGATCCAATCTGGCCAATTGTAACATGTACCTGTTACCATTATCGCAAATCAAGTGCAGTATATGTTTGGATTATCCTATCTTCTAACCGTAGTTTTATTGCCGTAATGAGCAAATAAACGTGATGTTTTGATGGGTTTCTGCATCATTATCTATTACGATAGTATCCATATTACATTTCATATCCAGAAGAACGAATACGGTAATTCAAAAATCAAAAAAACCTGAAGGCGTCTTTGCAATATTCATGCTGCAGCACCCAAATTATTTTCGAATCACAGTCACCCTAATACTACTACCAATAAAAGTAACTGAAGTAACCAAAGGAACGATAGTATGTCACTTCCCAGGTCTCTGACCTGGATATTATGTAGGAAAACCATACCCGAATATACAGGTAAGTGTAAGAAAACATCATTCTTTTAATAATTTTTCTTTTACTTTTCTTTGGTTATAAAGGGCGATACTATATCATTTATTATGTTCACAAGAAAGTTTTAGGAGTATTGTAACAAAACATGTATTGTTGAATTGGAAAAACGAGAATTTTATTTTTATTAATATTATTTTTCGGATATAACGGTGAAACATCAGCTAGCTTGGTATTTGATATTGAATATTATTTACTGAATAAACTGACCCCCCTCCCTAGTGGCACAGCTGTAAATATGTGGACTTAAAACGCTAGAAACCGGTTTTCGATAACTGTGGTGGGCACAACACAAACAGCCTATTGTGTAGCTTTGCGCTTAACTACAAACAAACAAACAAACTGAATGAACGTTAGGTCATATGTATGTGTGTGTGTGTGTTGTATAAATTAAAATTGATACATTTTATTTTCATAATGAAATATGAAATTGAAGCAGACCTTAACAATTTCGAATTCGATGACGAGGAACCCACTTTGAGACTAATAATGCTTGGAGACGGCTTGAATGGGTTTGTCATCATCAGGTACAAGTAGTTTACACTGACTTGTGTAAACTACTTATACCTGATGATGACAAAACCTTGTCGAAACGTTGTACATTTGCTGTTATGTTAAAGTTATATTAAAGTTTTTCTTCATTACCCATTCAAGCCGTCTCCAAGCGTTATTAGACCTTAACAATTTACTGCTAAAACGTTTAACTGTTCATTTATATCCTCCTCCCACACTCACTGAAACGGGGATGACCTATTGGTTACGTGCCGAATTGTGAATCTGATGGTCCATCGTTCATGTTCTCTTGCCGTACATACGCGTTTCGAACTTTAGAGTCGTGAGTGCGTTATAAGATTGACGGTCAGATTTAGAGTACCTCAAAAGTTGGCGGTGTGTACTATTGATTAGCTGCCATCCCTCTAGTCTGTCAGTTCGAAATTTGGGACGGCTAGCGCAGATATTCATCGGGTAGCTTTGCGCGAATTTCCGAAACAAAACAAATTCTCTCCTCCCCCCTCTCCCTGTATATCGACAGACAGTCAAATATAGATGCTTGTATAAAATATACGACGGGTGCACGCAGAATGTTTATCAAATATTTAATAACTTTTTCTTTCAGTAACTAACACACGCGAAATACACTGGTCTAGTTACCCAGAATAGATGTGATAAAACTGTACATTTACTGTTTATTTACTTGTACTTCAGTTATGAAACTTAATCCTTTTTTCTTGAGTTAAAGGTTTTTCTTCATTATTTGTATAGTTGTCTCAGACTGGCAAATTTATACAGCATAACTGTGACAAAGATATAAATACATTGAGCACACAATTATATATATATATATATATTTACGCAAGTTAAAAGTTGTTTCTATTATGCATAAATAGAAGTTTTAAGGAATTTTCCGAAAATGCCCCTACTTCAGATGAACCTACTGTAATTTAGCTGAATGGATTCCTAAAATAATCACAAGGGTGAAAAATCCAACATGGCAGGAATGACTATAGCCAAGTTTCCTTATTTGAGATATGAAATCCCCCCCCCCCCCCCCCCCCCC
>NW_013666361.1:322222-332988 GCF_000517525.1 Limulus polyphemus
AAAAATCCAACATGGCAGGAATGACTATAGCCAAGTTTCCTTATTTGAGATATGAAATCCCCCCCCCCCCCCCCCCCCCCACGTGCAAAGCCAGCTGTTTGAGAAGAAAGAAACGGGGGAAGGGGCATTTTTCTAACTTATGGCAAGTGTGTAATTAATTACAAGGTCATGATCTAGTGGTAGCAAATGGGAAAGGGGGCGAAATCATGACAGGGATTTTTTTAATGTGTTAGTGTGTCTTCGTTATTTCTTTTAAATAATTATCAGTGTGCTTTTTTTTAACCATTAAACCAGCGATTTACACGGTATTCTTCTGAAGTCGTTAGCTTTTACTGAACGGGTCCGTGAGAGTTGTTGATTATTTATATAATTGCACCTGGGAGAGTTTTTAACGTGGTTCTGTGAGTCACCACCTGGATGGCGTCATCCACTCAATTCTTAAAATAGCAGCAAGGTGACAGTGTATAATGAGGAATAATTAATATGTTTGTAAAGATTATTAAGTAGCTAAGTAACCGTGAAACAAAGCCACGTGATTACAAGTCAGTGACACTTATTATTTCGTTGTTACTCCGTGTGTGAATCGTTTAAAGCTGTCGTTCTCAACCTTTTTTATTTCTGTTGTTTTTTTTCTCATTCAAGAACCCCTTTTTGAACCAAAGATAGTCTCGCAGACCCACCCCCTACTCAGATAGTTTTATCTGCAGAAGCGGACCCCAAGATATATATATAAGAACACATATATAAGTTAATGATTTTTTTTTTTCAAATGAAACATTGATCAAATATGGTATCGTTTTTCGCAATTCTTTAAAAACTGTAAACAGAAACTCGATCTTTACCGTTGAGGACCCCTTTTTAGAATGTTCACGAACCCCCTAAGGGTTGAGAGCAGGCACGGATCTAAAAGAATAGAAAAAACTGTGATTGGTTTGTAAAGGTTTCTTATTATGCTGTAAATGACAGATTTTGAATATCGGATAAATAACTAGATCTATTATAACATTTAATTAAAGTTATTTTGTTTCCTTTACAAACTAAATATTTACATAGTTTTAAAACCCACTTTGCTATCTTTAAACCAGATTCGATCACGATTCTGCATATCTGAAATTAGTTTTATTGATAATTTACTTTCAACTTTAGGGGCAAATTTATGCAAAAATATATAATGATGATGAGTAAACACACTTTTACCTAAGAGAAGCCTTGTTCAGCGACTTTTTATCTCTGAATTTGTTCTAGGGCCATTGTAAGTTGGACCGGTCGTGGCCTAGAGATTAGAGTGTTGGGCTGTGGATCGAAGAATCCAGCTATTAATGCGTTATAAAAATGACAGTCAGTCCTACTAGTCGGTTTAAAATCCTTATGGTGGCAAGTGCTGCCTTCCCTCTAATCGTTAGCACAAAATTATGGACGGCTATATCTGAATGCTAGGAGTCTATAAACTGGCCGTTTAGCCTACGTACACATAACAAAAAGGGTGTCGCTCAGATTTCAGTTTTATTGTAGGTTACCTGCATTATCCTCTGAGAGATTAAAAGTGATTGTATCTATAGATAAACACACAAACAAATAAAATTTAACACCCAGTAACAGCAACCCGCAAGCCTGGCGATAATAAACATATATCTTCTGAAATGTTAAGCAGTCCAGTCCATTAACATTACTTTATAATTTACGTTTAAACTTTTTTCTGGATTTTGTTTCTTTGTCGTGACTTTATTGAGGCAACCAAAATACATTGGTGAATGAGCGAAATGTCTGAATATAAATTAAAAGAAAAGAAACTCGTGTTTCTCACTTTATGACCGATATGTTATTTAAAAACTCTCGTGTGTCTCACTTTATGACCGATATGTTCTTTTAAACTCTCGTGTGTCTCACTTTATGACCGATATGTTATTTAAAAACTCTCGTTGTCTCACTTTATGACCAATATGTTATTTAAAAACTCTCGTGTGTCTCACTTTATGACCGATACGTTATTTAAAAACTCTCGTGTCTCACTTTATGACCGATATGTTATTTAAAAACTCTCGTGTGTCTCACTTTATGACTGATATGTTATTTAAAAACTCTCGTTGTCTCACTTTATGACCAATATGTTATTGAAAACTCTCATGTGTCTCATTTTATGACTGATATGTTATTTAAAAAGTGCATACGAATTCTTTGATATATTTCGATATCGCTCAAGTACTTAGTTGAAAATTAAAATCAAATGTATTTCTTTCTTTCCACAAAAAAAACACACAAAAAAACTAGACATTTGAATATTACAAACAGCCAAAGCTTTCCAAGAATTAATAATTAACTAAGGAATTTATCTAACAAAGGCAATTGGACAATGACGCATGACAAAAACAGTAGTCGTAAAATATGCTAATTTGAAATGTAAGATTATGCTAAACAATACCGCTTATTTAAAATGTTTATATCCTTAAAAGGTACTTGTCCTAGGTGCAGTAAATTCTACATGATGCGCATTGAAAGCCTTAAGTTATATTCAGGAAAGTTTGGACATGATACAGGGTGTTCCGAAAATTGTTGCAGCATATTAAGCATATCCCTAAGAGAAGTAACTGCAAACACCTTCTGCTCTGGAATGTGTTCATTAGTAACTGAAATGTCATTTCAGATTTTCTAAGTGTCGTAGGTTATTCTAATGGACATTCCCTTTAAGGAAACCCTAAAGCCAAAAATCCGCTAGAGCTTCTGTAAAGCCACATACGGCTATCTTGTGTAGCGTTTAAATCTATTTGAAGTCGTGTGACTTCAATGTGAGACAAATTCCGATTAGCACTTTTGCCCATTATTTACACGTAGTGCTATTATCATCAAACTCTCCTCATTCTAAATTTAGGCAAATTATATTACTTATTTTTCTAATGCTAAAATTTGGAGTTCCATCTGTGCGGTGGATACAGCGCAGATAACCCATTGTGCACTCTTGTGCTTTAACAGTAAGACAAGCCAGTGATAAATCTGTGTTTACTTCATTAAGGATTCTGTACTTTACGACAAACGAAGATTTATCTGATAAGATTATATAACCTAATTATCATTTTCTTTAAAGGCCTGGATTTCCGGCAAAAAAGTTAAACTTGATTTTTCTCACACTTGTGTTCAGGATACATTCACTATTTGATGTATATAGTTCCTAAAAAAATGGTTCAGACTGTTCACCTACTATGTTAGCTAAAATTAAAAAAATAAAGTTAATCTTTTAACTCGAATAAAAATTTAAATAATCAAGTTAGCTTATTAATACAACAGTATTTATAATAATATTAATCCAAACAGAGCACATATTCAAAATACTCTCTCTTTCTTGCATACCCATAACGATAAATACATGTGCAAAATATTACAAATATGATGAATTTATACTATCCAGTTACCTAATTTCATATCCGCAAAAGGGTGTGAATTATCAGAAGGAGCTCTCAAATATCAAGTGCAAACATCAATCCCTGACGGAACTAGGCTGGTCTTGTGTTCCTTTCACTTACGACTTCAACATAAACAGATTTACATGACTTGATTTGTATCAAGTGTACCTTTACCTAGTTTGCTTATTTTCTGAAATATAAGCTAAATCTTTAGTTATAATGCCCTTAGTGAATTTTGAAAAACTGAATAGATAACCAAACATACATGTTTTGTATGTAATGGGCATGCGTCACGATTACACAAGTTTGATTTAAAAATTATGTTCCAATTACAACAACATCGTTCAATATATTCGACTGTGTAGTACGTATATCTTCCAACAACATCGTTCAATATATTCGACTGTGTAGTACGTATCTTTGGGACACTGACGGTTAACTAAAGAAAGAATAAAATATATATATTAAACAGTTTATTGTCGGAAATGATTTAAATAATAAGTTCACAAAGAACATAAACATATACTGTTAAGAGTGAGAATACTTCTTATTAATTAATAAATAATATTTTTAAAAAACTCTTTGTTATTGTTAATCTAAAACAAATGAATAAAACACACACATATACATAAAAGCATAAATGAAGAGTTTTTTAAGATACAATTATATTGTTTCATTTTTATTAATCACTTTCCTCCCCCCCCCTCCAGTGGCACAGCGGTATGTCTGCGGACTTACAACGCTATAAACCGTGTTTCGATACCCGTGGTGGGCAGAGCACAGATAGCCCATTGTGTAACTTTATGCTTAACTTCAAACAGCCCGGCATGACCATGTGGTTAGGGCGCTCGATGCCCCCCATTGGCACAGCGGTATGTCTGCGAACTTACAACGACAGAATCCGAGTTTCGATACCCGTGGTGAGCAGAGCAAAGATAATCCATTGTACCCACCACGGGTATCGAAACCCGGATTCTAGCGTTGTAAGTCCGCAGACATACCAATGTGCCATTGGGGGGGGGGGGGCGTGGCTGTGTGATATTTTAAATTAGAGAATAACATATTTAGTTAATCATGTAAATGATACCTTAACATGCGTAACTTCAGAAGTTCTCCTGAGGAGAGCTGAGACTGGATAAGAAGACGTGTACACATTTTAGGGGATGACGAAAATGATATAAGAATGTAAGACAACCAGGGGAAACGCGCGTGTGTGTGTGTGCGGCGCTATTTTTGAACTAGCAAGGTTACTTACGAGCAGCACGACCGACCATATACGAACTGACAGTGCCCTCTTCTAGTGAGTTGTAAAAGTACTCGTTTCGGTGATTGACCTGAATATATCTTTGAAGCTTCTTCTGAACTTTTTATATTTTTAACCACGAAAAAGAATCAATCATTACGAAGTCCCAAGAAGGAACTGCAATTAAACATCAAATACATTTATGAATTGTTTTTTCTATTAATTCGCCAAGCCTTACTCATCTCATGCATTTTTTTTCTGTTAATTTGCCAAGTTTCTGACGAGCTTTACAGATCCTTAAAGTTAACCAGATCTTTAAAACTGCTTAATCCTCTGTAATTTGAAATATTCTTTACAATTTTAAAATATGCTTTACAAATTCGAAGCTTCGCTCTTTCAAAAATGTAGTTACATAAAGGGTATTTAATGTTAATGTCATGTTTGTGTTGTTAATTATTCACAAAATTATAACATAAAAGTACACATGTACCATTCAGAATTTGGTTACTCATGAAACCATAGATGAGCGTCTCCCGTGGCGTCCGAAAGGTCTTACAGATATTGAAATAACAGTTGGTAAGAAAGTATATCTCAAAGTTGTGGCCCACCAGTGGCACAGCGGGATGTCTGCGGACTTACAACGCTAGAATCCGGGTTTCGATATCCGTGGTGGGCAGAGCACAGATAGCCTATTGTGTAACTTTGTGCTTAATTACAAATAAACAAAAACAAAGTTGTGATCATACCCTCAATCTTGATTCTACTAACTTCAAAGCTAATGAAATTAACAGAAGGCCTGAGCAAAATTTAAGATTTACAATGTAAAGTGTAAACGTTTTTAAGACGGCATACAAAAAAGTGATTTTTTCCCCTATAAACATCGGGCCTGGCATAGCCAAATGGTTAGCGTATCCGAGAGTTTATAATTCACGTACGGTTGCCGCAAACTTCACTTCGCGCTTTTTTTTTGGTGTGCTATAAAAATGATCTTAAAACCCAACTATCTGGACAGATAAGAGTAGTCCAAGAGTTGGTTTAAGATGTTTTGGGCTATAAAACTCACAGAAAAAGAAAATCATGCTCAAGCTCATTCACTGCTTTCTATTCCATAACAACATAACAACAAAAGTTTCCTCCACATGCCATTCTTTGCATGCTTCCTAGTCACAGAGGCAATAAATAATTAGCTAATATATTGTTATGGATGTTTCAAAAAGTTTGCTTTGGTTTGTTTTGAATTTCGCGCAAAGCTACACGAGGGCTATCTGCGCTGGCCGTTCCTAATTTAGCAGTGTAAGACTAGAGGGAATGTAGCAGGTCATCACCACCCACCGCCAACTCTTGAGCTAATTTTTTACCAACGAATAGTGGGATTGATCGTGACGTTACAACGACCCCACGACTGAAAGGGCGAGCAGATTTGGTGGGACGGGGATTCGAACCTGCGACACGCAGATTGCGAGTCGAGCGCCTTAACTACCTGGCCATGCCAGGCCATTTTCAAAAAGAAATCCCAACCTAAATCGAAACAGTAAGGATGGTGGCAGCTTCAGTCCGTTTTACATTTTTAGGCTCTATATGCTATTTTACCGACTTTAATATACATTCTAATGATATGGTTTATATTTTAAATAGGGCACGTTTCCCCAGTGCACCCGGTTTCGCCCCCTACGGATTTGTTTACTGAATCATTGCAGATCAGTCATATAATAAAGTCTACGTTGCAAACGAAATGGAAGAGAGTAAACACGTTTAATATATTTACTGCTATTTTTCGAATGTTATAACCTAACTGTATCTAAACATCACTACAATTCATAATCATTCTGTATTGTATAAACACTGAGATACATTAAATATATACTAGATGTACTTCCGCTGGGTCCCCGAAAATGTTCTGTTTCAAGAGTAAATAAAAACCAAAATGAACAGTAACAAATATTTTTATGTCGTACTTTTGAAGTTCTTATGTTATGCCGTGTTTTAGCCTACAGACTGCATAATTATTCTCGTAATTCATGACATGCGCACGTTTTACTGACGTCACGCCAGTACAAATTACAACGTTTAGCGTCCCTTTATTTGACGTTTTTAATGTCTACTGACTGAGTGACAGACAACACACTACTGTATTGTAGTGCGAGTGGTTAAAACACGTGACCCCTCCAGGCGGCCTTCGGTCCCCTTTCGGGGGAAATAACGATTTTAGATTATTTCTGAAATGTTGTGACACCATCATTAAGATATTAACTAAACATATATTACGAGTTGGGAGACGTTTTATAACCAATAAAAACATAAAATGGTGGAAACAAATATTTGACGTTTTCCTACACCATGTAATTCCAAGAAAAGTTCAAAAGTCAGTGGCATCTTTTACATTATGTAGCTCATTAACTTTTTTAAGACACCAAACTAGAATTCCACAATTCAGTTCACAAATAATATTTATCTTAATTCAACTGTAATAAGGAATACGTGCACATTATACATCGTTCTACATTTTTGGATACATGTTAATTAGTTTTAAATTATAATTAGAATTTGCTTTTATTAATTCATCTGTTCAACACTTCTGATATATAGATATAATATTTTCTTGTGTATACCTGTCATGACTGCTTGGGTTGAGTCTGTCTAAAATGTGTTATTAAAAGGTAATCAAGGTATGAATTAAATCCCTTCCTCCCCATTTAATTTTCAAATCAGAGCACGTGATCAAATTAAATTTCTTACTGGATTCTTGAAAGGTGAAATACATTTTCCTTCTGGATTAGGTTTCTCTCTTCCTTTTTTTTTACCCTTCATAAAGGAGCAGCGTGATGGTCAACGTTAAAATATTTCAATATTGAACTTCTATAATAAAACATTAAGTGTAGTTTTAAGGTCAGTAAGTTACCTTAATTTTACCATACAAACCAAACTCTCGACGTTGAGTATGTACGTCATCACGGCGTCCAATCGCATCCCGAGGACGTCGAAACTTCCGGTTAGGCTTGGAAGGAAACGTTCGTAACACCCAGGAAATGGGTAAGTGCCTTGTTCCTCACGAAGCTAAATGCATGTTTGGCGAGATGATGTTGCCACTCCATCTACCCAACTCATACTCCAGTTTACATAATTTTGTGGTTATATGAAAGCTAGGCTTAGTTAGAGGCTGAAATCTACAGCAAAGGAATGTACGTTTTGTTGTCATTTGTCTAGTGGAAGCAAGCGTTATTTTCTTTCAATTCCATAAGCTTTAAATGCAGTAAGCAGTTATGTCATATCGTGCTGTATGGTCCTCTATCGTTCGTCGGAGGAAGTACGACGTTCGTAAGTTTTTTAGCATTTTATTCCCCAATGAGAAAAATGTAAAATAGATAAATAGACGTGTAGGTAGGTGGATTTATGAAGTATATAATAGATAAATAAATTACATGCAGCTCGAAGATTAGATAGCTTAGAAATATAAGAATATTGAAATATGTGATATTTGTAAGAACATATTGTTTTTCGATAGTTTTATTCTGAAGTGGCTGATGTTGGTGGTATCTCAAAATAATCAAAGTTGAGGTATTATAGTTTTTAATTTTAAGTTTTTGTAGATATATATATATATAATTAATTTATAGGACAAATCTACATATTTTGAAACATTAACCAAACCATGATCCTATTTACCTTATCATTCTAAGATAACGCACGGTGGCATGATATTTGATAGGTTTACACTAGTCAGATATCCTGTAAACTAAATAAAAAGAAAAAAGAATAAGAAGCAGGGAAGTTTGGCGCTTTGTGCATTCTTTTCTCCGTCCTCATTAACTATTGCCGTTGGAACTCGTTTTTTTTATTGATTTATTTTTAACACTAGGAGGAGTTTAGAAAAGATCTGAGTTTTTCTTCCTTCTCATCACAGGATTTTTTAACATCTGTGGAGAAAATGAGACTGAAAATACATTTCATTATACTGCATATTAAAATATTTAAATTGTAATATATATATATATATATAATGCTCTCTCTTTTGTTTGTTTGTTTGGTATTCATGCAACCTTCTTTGACATTCTTTGGCCTAAGTCACTAATGAACCTTGAAGTGATAATTCGGTCTTTAATAGAACGTAATTTGTGTCGCGTGTTCTGGGAGAAAAAATGTCTCAGAACTTTCAAAACGTTACTGCAGTGCGCACTCGTCTGTTGACGGTAAAAGTATTGTGCAGCTTTTACTTCACCCCCAACTGCTTCTTGGAGCTTTCACATAATAATTCCAGGACTTTGGAAGTATCCGACCACGTGGTTTCAGCTTTTACACATATACAGTATTGGAAATAATTATGGAAACAGAGGACAGAGTGGGTATATAATGGAAACTACACAAGATCAAATAATATCGTTTGAATAAAAAGGAAATGTTGCTCGATACAGTGCTGTGGTAACATCGCACAATATGATTTGGGGTCAAGCAACCAATCTGAAAATGCCAAAACTGCGCAAGGCCCGTGTAAGTATAGGCAATGATATGATTTAAGGGTTTGAAATTTGTGGTGAACATGGTGGCTCCTGGGAGGGAAATTACACACGACAAGTACATAAAAACACAGTTTGAGCTAAAGAAGGCTGCTCCTATCGACAGATTGCACTTCGACTCCATGTTTCACCCATTGTTAAATGTAAGACCTAGAAGAGGGTTCGTGACAATAGAAGTGATGGAGGATGAAAACCAAAACTATCCAAAAGTGATGTACAATTTCTCAGAGTCAGTTCTCTGCATGATAAGCGACAATTCAGTAGATATTTTGTGAATGACCTTGCTTAAGTACATGTGTTAACGTTTCTTCAATAACGCTATGTATGATACACATTACCCAAAATGATCTTAATGGACATTTAGCTGCTCGAAAACCTTTGCTGACAAGAGGCTACAAAACAGAAAGACTGAAATGAAGCAGTGGGATGTTCAGACCTCGAAAAAGTGCTCTTTATAAATGAGTCCACGTTTAATATGTTTGGCATAATCAACAGGAATTTGTTCGAAGGGTGATTGGAGAATGGTATAACAGTCAGTGTACAACAGCTACAGTGAAGCATTCCCAGTTTCCCCTGAAGAAGAAAGATCCACCTTTCGAAATCGCTCGGGTTATAGGGTTTTTATTCACTTTTTAGTAAACATAAGGTATATCATTACAACTGTTGGGCTGTATCTCAGTCAAGAATTTCGGGGACTTATATAAAGTCGAAGTTACCCTGATCTTGTAGGAAGCTTCTGATCCTTAGGAACGTGAGCAGGGTTTCATTTATCAGCGTGACAATGACCCCAAGTCAATGTAGTGAAAACGTATTTGGAACATATGCCGATGAAACACTGACAGAGATGTAACCTTCACAAAGTCCCCATACGAACATCATCGAGGCCATATGGGGTTACATGGTCACTTTGAAAAGTTAAACGGCAACCAAATGGCTTTTATGAATTGCAGAAAGTGTTATAGGATACTTAGAACAAAATTACAAAACCCTTCATTGATCAACTGTATGCGAGAATGAAAACACGATGTCAAGCTCTATATACAGGCGATGGCACCAAATATTAACGTTCTGAACATTCTATTCACTTTCAATATTTCCTGTTGCATTGTGCATGCGTTTGTGCATACTTGCTGAACGTAACTTGTATTATATACCCACATTGCCCTCTGTTTTCATATATATTTCCAATGCTGTATGTGTACGATACGTTATGCTAGATTATGTCGTCTCTTATACAGGTTCAATCACTTAAAATATGAAATGTTTCGAATAATCTACAATATTGGTGTTCTCTAAAGGTTCATGTTTATGCAAGGCGAGTGAACACTATTGAAGAGAAATGTTATAAAATATTCGTTGAAACTGATTTAAGATTATCCAACCATACCGACAACGTTAACGTAGAATAACATTTTATCATTCATTTTCGGCAACCAACTATCCCCCCCCCAGTGGCACAGCAGTATGTCTGCAGACTTACAGAGTTAGAAACCGGGTTTCAATAACCGTGGTGGGCAGAGCACTGATAGCCCTTTGTGTAGCTTTGTGCTTAACTACAACCAAACAAATAATGCAGTGCTTAATCCCTTCCGTGTCATGTTTTTTTTTTTTTTTTTT
>NW_013666361.1:333635-335860 GCF_000517525.1 Limulus polyphemus
TTATTTCGCTTTTTGATAGACTATACTTATATATATTAATGAAACAAAAGTTTTTTATGCCCTGTTATTATATTTCTGCACAAACTATACTCGGTAAATAAATGTTACATATTTGGATTTTTGCATAATATATTACATTTCAATGAAGTTACACTAAAGAATGGGAATGCTCTTGTCTGATACATAATTCAGAATAAAACTGATAGAGATCAGCATAAATAGCATTTCATGTTGTGCCCGTATTAACTCGGGCAAATATTGTTATCTCGGGCCAATCACGGAAGATTTTAAAGGTGGCATAATGTATAGTTCACAGCCCTCATGAAGACATAGACCTGTCTCATTATCTGTAGACTGAATTATATAATATAACTAACTTTTCTTAGTTGAAAGAAGTTCACGTCCCGTTACAGCAAAATTGAGCTTAGCACTTTAATGCCATGAGTGAGTGATAAGAGTAACAGTCAAATCCCACTATTCGATTAGATTAGCCTAAGAATTGGCTGTTAGTGCTGTTAATTAGCGTCATTTTTTCTAGTCGATCAGTTAAAAATGGATACAGCAAGCACAGACAGCTCTTGAGTAGTTCTGTATGAATATCTGAAACAAACAGACAAACTTCATACCATTAAAAACCATATTTCACGTTTAAACTTTCGTTCCTCAGACATGGCCAAAGTTTCTGCCAATCTCCCATTGATGACGAGCGGAATTAGAGATTAATAATTTCTTGCGCTTATCAATCCTATAAGAAATTCCATTACTATGATGCGTGCATTTTTAGATATTAGTCAGACAAAAATTAGGAAGTAAGTTATGGACATGACTAGTCTCTCTGTCACTAAAAGTGGCTACAGTTTGGGTTAAGCAAAAATATGGTTTAAGATGGTGTGGGAATGAATCCGGGGTTGCTTGAAAAACAAGCTGATGTTATATAGATAAGTACAAACTAAGTGTATAATAAAAACAGTTGTACATTTCATTTGCAGTTTATTAGATAGCAAATTAACTTCGAAAGTCATTGTTTTATAACTAATATTCTTTGCACGCTCATTTGTGCATTAAGTGTAACTAACTGAAGAAAATGATAAAGAGTCGTAATCAAGGTGATCCAGTTTGAGTCGTAATCAAGGAGGGCCAGTTCGACAAAAAAATAAAGGAAGACTCTGATAAAAATACTTAATATACCAGCATTTCTACTTAACGTCTTCGTATAGTATAATACAAAAACTGGGTACAAATGATATAGAATTAATTATTATTATTATTATTTATTTATTTTTGCATATATTTCAAATAATTTACTTGATTAGCATTTCGTACATTAAGAAATCTTGGATCAACTTTGATTTCTTTCAAATGAATCCAACAATAGAAACAACTCGATAGAAAGAAAAGAATGCTCAAGCGCTGGTATCCCGATTTTAATTCAATATCTAATCTTGAGTTAGATATATGTCATATTGACAGTTTTATAGGAAACTACTTCTGGAGTTGTATATGTTATGAGTGTTTGCCTTGTTTTTCACTCAAGCTTCTGAAGATAGAGCTACCAAAAGACATACAATCCAGGTGTCGTCTTCTCCTAATTTGCGACTGTGCCGCCTGTCGTCAGGTAAATGAATCATTATCACTGGGTTGAATAATTGATATTAGATATGCTAACATTTTACAGTTTTTAACTCTTGACCAAACAGGACAATGTTGGTGCTTTTTCACCCATGTTCGAGTAAAGCTTCATGAGAGTCCATTGTCTATTAAACAAATCTGATCTAACGACATTAACTGACTTATAGTCCATGATGTAATAGTTTTTTGTAACTTACACCAATATTTAGATACTTACTATCCACGACATATGAGTATTTGGTGACTCATTACGGTTCGTTCAAAGCATCTATTGACTTTTTAACGCTGTTCTAACAATACATAGAGATTCATCACCACCAGTCTGAGAGCATATAATGAAATGTTATACACATTCTTATAGTATTTGGTAGCATATGAATATTAGCCTAACAGCACTGATTGACTTATTTATTAATCGCAATTTAAAATCGTAAGTCTCCTTTGACCTAACAATTTCATGTGACTTAATAGCCATGGTCTACCACTATCGTTAGAACTAATAACGATTGGTTAAACCAGTATTTAGTGAGATATTATACCTGGTATAACAGTGCTTATTAACTTAGTAGTCATGGTCAATCACTATCGTTAGAACT
>NW_013666361.1:336842-345431 GCF_000517525.1 Limulus polyphemus
GTTTTTTTGTTGTTGTTGTTGTTGTTGATCTTATTACCTCCGCCACCAAAGGTAATGTTGCCATCCCTGTTTGTGTGTATGTGTGTTTGTCAGCAAGATTTCTCGAGAACGGCTGAATGGATTTGGACGAAAGTTAATATATATTTGGACTACGTTCCCCACATTCGAAGTGGTTATTTTTTAAGGTCAAAGTCACGAAAATCCAAAAAAAATCCATATCTGTTAACACGGGGACCGATTTTTCACACTATTTGTGTTCTGTAACTCAGTCGAAAATGATCGGATTTTGATGAAACTTGATGGACATATGTAGAATATTATTCGTCATTGTCCTGACAAAAATTTCTGTACCCGTGAATAGCGACGGACATACGGACACATCTGTGATTTTTTTGTTGTTTTTTAAAGAGCCGAATATGATCAACGTTGAGTGGCAGAGGTATGCATTCTACTGAGTGCCCCTCAAGTTATTGTTATTATTACACGTGTTTTCTTAGTATCATAAACTACCGTCTTAACAATATTTAGAAACGTATTACAGAACTATGGTCTAACAATATTTGGTAACTTAATATACATATCTGGATATAACACTGTTTAATAATATTTTACGTTTAACAAATCAATAAATCCGATAAAGAAACATATAGTTAAAACCGCACATGCAACAGAGATATCAAAATTAAATAATAGGTTGAACAATCGCCAAGTTTTTGATATTTTTATTTAAAGAAGGTTGACGTTTCGAGCTGGCGCTCTTCGTCAGATCGTACAGCTTACGATAAAAATATAAAACTTGTTGAACCTATTATTTAATTTTAATAAATCCGATAACCCGAGCTCTTCCGAAAGTTAGACCCTATTTCTTCATGGGTAGATTCGAAAGGTTTACTTTATGAATACGCTTGGAGTATGATATTTCTTGTTTCATTTATATATTTATTACTAGCTGGATTACCCGTCCCCTGGACAGAAGTTATGTAAATTCATGATTAATGAAAGGTTATATTAGGACATGAAAAGTTACTTGCCTTATATGTAATTGTAAAAACCGTATAAATGCCCATAAATACCGCAAAACTGAAAATTTGTATGAATCTCCCCACGGACCCATTGAATTTTCATACAATATTTGGTGAAGATCAATCTACATGACGTGAGGTAGTGGTAAAAAAAACGCCCATATAAACTGCAAAATGCAAAACTGAAAATGTGTATGTACCTCCGCATGGACCTAATGAACCTCCATACCGGTTTTGGTGAAGATCCATCCACACCTTGTGAAGTAGTTACATGGACATTCAACAGACATTATTGTATTATATTCGAGCTCACAGTCTAACAATATTAAGTAACGTACTGTTGGTGATTTAACAATATTCAATAAGTTATTACCTTTGGTCTAACACTTGTCAACGTTGAAACACACACCTGTACAAATATATATATACACACACACATACACAAATACACATACAGAAGCATAATCTACTATGAATACAAATTATTTAAAATAACTTCGTACGTCATAAAGAAATTATTAAACTTACTAGTAAAACCCTTTAGTGACAAACTGACATGAAGATGTTAATTTAAAAGTTCCAGTCTAATCGTCTGTTTGTGTCGGTGTTTCGGTCGTTGTGCAGGACCAGGGAGGGTCAGGTTCAATCCAGACCTCTTCCTCCCTCCTTACCTATTGTTAATAAATTGTCGAAATGTTATGAAGTTATTCAGGAAGTCAGAGCTTGAACACTAATGTAGAACACTGATTTTATTTCCCTCTTCAAGACCATGTCCATGAATAGACTGTCTATAGCATTTAATGCTAATTTACTATTTCTCTTCATTTGGTCGTATACACTCACAAACATTTCCATAGTAAAAAGTCACTTTGCCACTTGAAAATAATTATCAGTCGCGTATTTTACATATAAAACCCTTTTAAATACACAAGTGATACTTGATTCTGAGCGATATCTCAAGGTCTAGTGCAGGTGGACTTTTTCTTATAATAAACATTGAGTGAGGAGAGATACTTAAGGCTATCATCATCACGTATGATATAGCGATTTATCGCGGCTAGCGAGTCATTTTTATCAAAATATTGGAACGAGCAATCTACAGGTCTGTCTTTGATTGGTTTGTTTGGGTGTTTATGCGTGAAATTAATGTTAGTTGTTCTTGGTACTCTGTAAGGTGTGGTGATTATTCCGTTATGTAATGTCTGTAATTTCTTGATGTATGTTGGTGCTACATTAGTCTAAGCAGGACAAGTATATTCCATTACCGGTCTAATTTATTGTTTGTAAATTTTGATTATATTTTCTGGTGTGATTCCTGTGTTTTTAGCTGTTAATCTCTTAACTTAGTTTGTTCGTTGCCATGTCTTATTCCTGATTTGAGTGATATGATTATTCCACGTTAATTTTGAATTATAAGTTATACCAATAAATTTTGCCGATATGACGACATTTAGAGGAACTCCCTTTAAGTATATTTTAGAAGGATTTCTTAGTGTTTTAATTGATTTTGAAAATAGAATAAGGTTTGTTTTAGGAACATTTCTTTTTATCCCGTGTTTTTGACAATATTCGACAATTTGATTTAAAATGAACTGTAAATTTGTAGCTGCAATCGGGGGAGTCGCAGAGCTCTTCCAAATCGCCACATCGTCTGCAGATTGTGAGGTTAAAGTTTAATGGCATATCGCTTACATACATAAACTTATAAACGCTTCATATTCTAGAAATGGGGAACTTAAATCATACTTGAAATATCGCCTACGTTTGTAGCGAATGATGTGTATATTATGCAAAGTTTGTTTCATGATATTAAATATAAAAAAGGGAAATTAAAAGTTATTGTAATTTTATTTTATTCCCTGTAGCGGACCATCATGCTATATGCCATTAGTGACTTTATGGGATTACGTTACACAGAACGTCGTTTCATTGATCATTGTTTGGTCAAGTGGCCTGGGAGGATCAAGTACAACTTGGATCTTTACCTACCTCCTTGGCTGTTGACAGAGCTTTTTGGTTTGAATTTCGCGCAAAGTTTCACGAAGGTTATATGCACTAGCCGACCCTCGTTTAACAGTGATAGACTAGAGGGAAGGCAGCTAGTCAACACCACCCACCGCCAACTGTTGGACTCCACTTTTACCCACGAATACTGGGATTAACGTCCCCACGACTGAAAGAACGAGCATGTTCGGTGACGGATATTCGAACCCTCGACCCTCAGATTGCGAGTCGAGCGCCCTAAACACCAGGCCAGACCGACAGAGATTCTTAAATCAACAGCTTGATCCCAATTACAGCTTTACCAGCAAAATAAATAAAAAAGAAAGTGAAATAAAAATCATGACCTACAATCATGCGTGTTGTGATGAAAATGATTAATAATCTGTTGGTTGGGCATGGCAGGTCGCGAGATAGAAACCCGTCACCGAATTCGCTTACCCTTTTAGCATTGGGAGCGTTCTAATGTAACAGTCAGTCCCAGTGTTCTTCAGTAAAGAATAGCCTGAGAGTTTCCTTCCATCTAGTCTATCACTACTAAATCAGTAACGGCTTTGTAGGTTTGAGCGAAATTCAATGAACAAATAAGTCTATTAGTTATGTGAGTATACAGGACTCGCCATTTTAGAGACTACCAATTATATAACATTTTACTATCAGTTCGAGTATTAGACTGGCCTTGAATCTGCAAGTTAAAATTGGAGAATAGAACATTTTGAATTATTTCGCGAAGCATCTTGATGTGACCTGCTAGAACCAGCGAATATGACAATATCAATCCAAACTGGTGACGTCATTTTTTGGTCTGGAAGAAGAAATGTATTTGTAATTAATGGTTTTAGTATATATATATATATATATATATACACACACACACTGTGCTTCTAATGATCAGTTGTATCCTTTGTTTAGCAGTTTGTATTCCGTTTGATAAATTTGGGCAGTCATGCTTTAATTCTTTTATCTGTCCAGACAGATAGAAGAGTAAACGACTGGTTACAAAAAACGCCAAATCTAAACTTACTGTAACATACAAATACGAATTGAGATATGTTGCTTTAAAACGAACTTCCGTTGTTGCTAGGATAATGCAAATCTCTGATGTTTCTACGGTTACATGAACTTCTGGAGTCGCAACTATAGTATTCAGGTACAATGATATTTGACAAACAGTTATAAATATGCGAAATACAGCAGGTACCAGAAATGCTTTGCAGATAATAAATTGAACGCAGACAGCAAGGGAAAACAAACAAACATGATTAAAGAATATAAAAATATTTATTTAAGATAATAGTGTTTGTGTATTTACTTCACTCACTGACCAGCTTTTAATTTTTATTGGCGGCCTGGCATGGCCAGGTGGTTAAGGCACTCGACTCGCAATCTGAGAGTCGCGGGTTCGAATCCCTGTCACACCAAACATGCTCGCCCTTTCACCGTTGGGGACGTTATAATGTGACGGTCAATCCCACTATTAGTTGATAAAAGAGTAGCCCAAGAGTTGGCGGTGGGTGGTGATGACTAGCTGCCTTCCCTCTAGTCTTACGCTGCTAAATTAGGGACGGCTAGCGCAGATAGCCCTCGTGTAGCTTTGCGCGAAATTCAAAACAAACATACAAGCAAGCCTTCGATAATAAGTTTAAATATTAAGCTTGCTGAATATATCACGATACTTTTAAAAGATCTTTCCTAATATCAAAAGATCTGATCTTTCATTCACTTTTATTACTAGTATTGTATAAAACGTATTTTTTCACTCGTCATAAACACAGTTTATCCATAAGAACGAAAACAGTATTGATAAATAACCTACAAACAATTCTTGATTAATTTATATTTGCTGTTTTTTTAATTTCAATTTCAATTTTTAATTTAATTTTAGTTGCTCGCATGCTATCTGTGTTAGACTAAAGGGAAAGTAGCTAGCCAATATCTCCTACCGTCAACTCATGGACTACTCAAATCGAGACTTAGGATTTGACAGTCACCCATATAACTCACCTACGTCCCTGCGATGCGGGGCGCGATTTGTTTTTCTTTATTATTATTATTATTGTGGTAACGGGGCGCTAACAACGGCACCTTAATTCCACAGTTCCGGCACGCTAACCACTGGGCCACGCTTGGCCTTGGAGAATTTGTAACATTAATTATTAAGTAACCTGAAATTGTAACATTAATTATTAGGTAACCTGAAATACAAACACGCCTACTTTTTTGCTTTTTTCAAATGCTTAAAGATGTCGAAATAAAATAGCTCGTTTCAGTAACTTTCAGTTGTTACATTCTAGAAACAAGATTATGCATGTCTTCAAACTGTTGCAGTGCAAATGTTTTACTTGACCAACTCCAAGCCTTCCATTTAAAAAATAAGTAAAGCACGCTTTAATATCGAGTTATTTTCTTTGAATTTTATAAGAAAGTATGTAGTTAATCTAGTTTGAATAGACAAAGGAAAAAGAAAAAATAGAAGCCTCGTAAATAGTATATAAATTCCATAATAGTAACCTTGTAAGAATTAATAGGTGTTTTAATGACCTCTGAAAGAATTAATAGCTATGTTTAATAACCTTAAAAAAATGAATATGTATATTTGATAACCTTGAAAGAATTAATATGTATGTTTAATAACCTTGAAAGAAAGAATAAGTATGTTTACTAGCCTCTAAAAGAATAAATGGGTGTTTTAATAACCACTGAAAGAATTAATAAGTATGTTTAATAACCTTTAAAGAAAGAATAGGTATGTCTAATAACCTCTAAAATAAGAAAAATAAGTGTTGTAATGACCTCTGAAATAATTAGTAGGTATGTTAGATAACACCTCTGAAAGAATGAATAAGTATTTTTATTAACCTCTGAAATAATTAATAGGTATATTTGATAACCTTAAAAGAATTAATAGGTGTGTTTAATAATCTTGAAAGAATTAATATGTGTTATAATTACCCTTGAAATAATTGTTTGTTTGTTGTTAAAGCATAAAGCAACTCAATGAGGTAATTGTGCTATGCCCACCACGGGTCCCAAAACCTGATTTTAGCATAATAAGCTATGAGACTTCCCGTTAAGCCACCGAGGTCTTAAAAATATTAATAGGTCTTTTAAAAACTAATCATTGTAGGGTGATTCTGAACAAGCAAGCCTGTTTTGCTATATTTCATAATTAATAAAAGATGTTTTTAGGAACAACAAAACTACTGAAATCATATAACCAGAGATCACTAACAAGACTACAGAAATCATATAACCAGAGATCACTAATAAAACTACAGAAATCATGCAACCAGAGATCACTAACAAAACTACAGAAATCATATAACCAGAGATCACTAACAAGACTACAGAAATCATATAACCGGAGATCACTAACAAGACTACAGAAATCATATAACCGGAGATCACTAACAAATCTACAGAAATCATATAACCGGAGATCACTAACAAAACTACAGAAATCATATAACCAGAGATCACTAACAAGACTACAGAAATCATATAACCAGAGATCACTAACAAGACTACAGAAATCATATAACCGGAGATCACTAACAAAACTACAGAAATCATATAACTAGAGATCACTAACAAAACTGTCTTAACTGATTATGGCACGACACCAATCTAGACAAAATAATCTCTGTAATAAGAATGAGTATCTGGAAACGGATAGCACAAAGTGAGCTCTCATGAATGTACGCTGTGAAACGCATCTCTTGCCTAGAGTGAGCACTCCCGGAAAATTGCATTAATTTTAGATAGGGTATGTACAAAGATACGGAACAAAAAATGTATTAAATATTTTAACAATCACTAAAACAGCCAACCAAGAGAATCTTTTCAGACAATTACAAATGTAATTATAAATAAAGAATGGAGAGAGTTTGGCGCGTTTTAAGAGTAACGGACTCCAGTCAGTCCTGCGAATAAATGTTAAAAATACCCACATCACGAGGTGCTACAAATGGTTAGGTATGAAAACAAACACAGAAAACTTTACCTTATTTCGTGATCTACAATAAGTTATGTGTATTTTGTACATTTATGTAATTAACAATTGAAAATAAGTAAGATTAGTTTCCACTTTTCAGAGATCGTGATTGAATAATTCCACATAAATTGATAGAGAACAATCGTGTATTAAAATAAAATCAAAACATTATGAAATATGAGGACTCATTGTTTGTTTGTTTTGTTTTTTTGAATTTCGCGCTAGCCGTCCCTACTTTAGCAGTGTAAGACTAGAAGGAAGGCAGCTAGTTATCACCACCCACCGCCAACTCTTGGGCTACTATTTTACCAACGAATAGTGGAATTGACCGTCACAGTAGATATATTCCCATATATATATAATAATAATATTTTATTTAGCCTACTATGAATATCATGAACAAACACGTAACACGTCCAAACATGTTTTCACACACATAATCTACTCCCCCTCCAAACAAAATGTCATAACTATTTTTAGAAAGTGGGCGTGGTTTATTATTTTATTACGTTCACCCGGCAAAAAAAGAAAAAAATTATATAAATATGTAAAGCAAAAACAAATCTATGTAGAAAGTTAATCGCGTCAATAGAACACAGTTGCTTGAAGTTAGCTTTTCCAGACGTGATATACTGAATGCTATTGTTGTTTTATTGCAAAGCCCAACAATGAACTATCTGCACTCTGTCCACCACGGGGAATCGAACCCCGGATTTTAGCATTGTAAGTCCGTGAACTAAACTAAATGTGTCACAAACTTGAATGATCTTGATAAGGGCGAAAGAAGGATGCTCAGTTATTACTGAACTATTTGGATAACATTTTATATTTTGGTAATAATGGTCTATTTTACCAACGAATAGTGGAATTGACCGTCACATTATAACGCCCTCACGGCTAAAAGGGTGAGCGTGTTTGGTGGGACGGGGATTCGAACCCGCGACCCTCAGATTACGAGTCGAGCGTCCTAACCACCTAGCCATACCGGGACCATCTACCCAATTTTCCCTCAATTAGAAGAAGAATGAAAAAGAAGGGGAGAAGGGCAGATGTGGGTGCTCTACCCCACAACGTCCCACATCTTAACTACCTTTCATTGTCTTCAGCCAAGTGTGGTAATGAATAATATAATATGAAAATGAAATAAAAACAATAAGAAAGAAATAATTAAAATACAATATATCAACGAAGGAAGACAACAAATCTGTCCACGAAGTTAGCCTTCCAGCCCCCAATGTGATGTTCGGACATAATTACCACGGTTTTAAAGTACTGCTATACTAAGCCTAACCTAAATTATTAGCATAGCTTCTATTCTCCACTCTTCCATGCTACTAACTGGATCTTCAATGATTCTAAAGAGTAGCAGGTTTATATAGGAAAGGTGATAAAACTACATTAATCCACCAATGTAAGAAATGAAATGTCCAAATAAGTAAGCCTAATTATTTCCCCTCCAATAAATTTTAGAAATTATTTATAATTGTGTATATTATAATTTTGCTTATCGCTTTTTTTCAAATTTATGTAAACACTTTTTATATTTATTAGAAATATTTAAAGTTTTTTTTT
>NW_013666361.1:346357-356332 GCF_000517525.1 Limulus polyphemus
GGGACGTTATAATGTGACGGTCAATCCCACTATTCGTTGGTAAAAGAGTAGCCCAAGAGTTGGCGGTGGGTGGTGATGACTAGCTGCCTTCCCTCTAGTGTTACACTGCTAAATTAGGGACGGCTAGCGCAGATAGCCTTCGTGTAGCTTTTCGCGAAATTCCAAAACAAACAATTTTTATTGAATGTCTAAACTGACTCCTGGAGCGTGAGAAAGATATTCTAAATGTCTGCTGCACAGGGCAAGAGCACAATGAAGAAAAATGAAATACTACACTTTCAATTCCAAGAAAGAGTCCCTAGTGCAGTATCCCCACTATGTTTAGATTACCTTCGTCAACGAATATTCTAAGTAACACATTCAAGGAAAAGAAACGCCAACTCGTACCATTTTCTACAAATATCAGCGTCACTTCTTGAGATGGAAGTAGACACAGAAACAAGACCTAACTGGAACAAGTTTCCTTGAGACAACCATTGCCGCATGTGATTGTTACCTAAACAATAGGATTAACACATGTTTAAGACTTTTCGAAATCCGATTTACCAGAATATCGTTAACCCATTGACTGCTGATTAACCGTATAGAGTACGGTCCGCTTCCGGCAGTTGAATGCGAGTGTGCTACATTCAATGTACGGCTCGCAAAAATTCCGCGCGCGTTTAAAGCAGCCGCAATCAAATAGTTAAATACACACAGAAATTTAGAAATATTGTGTGATTATGTAGACATTTTCTACAATACTTATAGATATAGCAAAATTCTACAGTTATTTCAATTGCGATCTTACGATAACATTATCTCGAGATATCTTAAACGAGACGCCTTCATTGAATTTCTAGGATATTTAAATAATTATTTCGATTACAAAAATCCAAATTAAATTAAACCTGAAAGTGTTAGGATTCATATAGAATTAAACTAATTCAATAAAATATTTTTTCAGCTCGACAACTGTATGCTTCTGTTGTGCTACATTGTAAAAGTTAATGATTGTTTGTTTGATTTGAATTTCGCGCAAAATTACTAGTGGACTATCTGCGCTAGCCACTCCTAATTTAGCAGTGACAGATTAGAAGGAAGGCAGCTAGTCAACACCATCCATGCCGACTCTTGGGTTACTCTTTTACCAACGAATAGTGGGATTGACCGTCACATTAGAACGCCCCCACAGGCTGAAAGGGCGAGCATGTTTGGTGAGATGGGGATTCGAACTCGCGACCCGCAGATTGCGAGTCGAGCGCCCTAACCGCCTGGCCAAGCATGCGCTTAACAGACAAGTTGGAAGAAGTAAGACATGCTGTGGTAGTAAAATTCTAAGGACCCATGAGTGAAAGGAAATTAGAATATGTTAAAATATGTCAAGGACATTATATCTGCTGTGTCCAGTGCCGACGAGATCTTTCACCTAATACCAGGGCTCATCAGGGCAGCTGGATACGACACATATAATAGTGGGTCTAGGCGATATAACAACAACTGTTAGGGTGTGAATCAAATTAAGCAAGTGAATTATAATTATTATCAATTTTAGCTATTTTAAGTAACAATTACACAACATTATTTTATTACTTTTTAGTTAATTTATTTTACTATTTTTTAAAATTTAACAAAACGTATCTCAGCGGCAAACAAACATCCGGTTTGTTTGTAGTTAAGCGCAAAGCTCTACAATCAGTTATCTGCGCTGTGCTCACCACGGGTATCGAAACCCGATTTTTAGCATTCTAAGTTCACATACTTGCCGCTGAGCATTGGTGGTGGCGGGAAATTAGAAGAATAGTGTATAGTGTTTAACTTTTTTCAGTATTTATCAGATTCTAGTTGCTACATTTTTGCCTGTATTCGTCACAGAGAGTGGGGAAGATGGTACTTTGTATGATATGCACACGTATTAAAATCCACGGTTTCTTACTTGTTTGTAAATCAATAATCAATGTGTTTTGTTCTGTCGTACAGTTATTGGCCCCCCAGTGGCACAGCGGCATGTCTGCGGACTTACAACACTAGAATCCGGGTTCCGATACCCGTGGTGTGCAGAGCAGAGATAGCGCATTGTGTAGCTTTGTGCTTAATTACAAACAAACAAACAATATAGTTATTGAGTGGCTCTCGTATTTACGGATTGTTTTTATTGTTGCCGGAATCACATGAAACCTTTACCATTGTAACTACTGCTGGTCAGTTATTTGTTGCATACATAATAGCGCTGTGGATAGGGGTGGGGGAGGAGTTAAGTGGATGCAACCCCCCGTTCCGATAAATAATCAAAGGTACCCTTAGATCTAATAACGAAAATGGATTTTTTATGAAGGTTTCATAACAACTCCCCTCGCCCCCACTATAACTTTCTAAAGGTTTCATAACAAACCCCCCTCGCCCCACTACAAATTCTTGATCCACCCCTGAATAGTTGCATATGCTTTAGTTCTGGTGACATCCCATCGGTTCTTTTAAAGATGCCCCCCAGTGGCACAGCGGTCTGTCTGCGGACTTACAACGCTAGAATCTGGGTTTCGATACTCGTGTTGGGCAGAGCACAGATAGCCCATTGTGTAGCCTTGTGCTTAATTTCAAAACAAACAAACATACAATCTTTTAAAGATTATTTGTTACTGATTAGTTTGATTTAGTTTATAACATGTTTGTACTTAACTGGTTACAACCTCATTCATTCCCGTTGATATCTATAGAACGAATACGAGATGTATTGAGGCTTGTTTGATCATCACGGAAAACAACGTGAACTAGAAATGGCGATTACGTGAGTGGGCAAATTATTATAGGTTAATTTTGAACTTTTTTATCTGTGGTGTACGAATAATAGCATTAAATTATAAATAAGGACTGCAAATTGGTTGTTAAGCTTATGATAATATACGTGTTACAATTGCTACATGAATACAAGTATTAATAGCTTTCTCATTCTAAGGTTATCGACTCTGTCCTGCAAATACACGTGCTCTGTGTGTGTCTGAGTGTTTGTTTTGTTCAACACGCGAGCTTGTAGATAAACACATTCATGTGTCAGATACAGGGGCGTGTCCATTGGGGTTGCGTGGAGGGCAGATCTCTACCGGAGATCTCTGCTCTTAGTCTTTTAGCATTTTTTAATTCTATATGTTATGACTCCCACTGACATAAAAGTGTTAATTTCTTTCTGCCCCAAATAAGAAATCATAGAAATGCCACTGGTCCTATTATTGTGACTGGTATATGAAAATCATTTGCAAGGACTTTTTAATTTCTAATTACTTTATTATTCAAGTAGCACCATTGCACACTTAGAAACTTTAAATGATTCTCCGAATGGAACCAATGTATTTTGTACAAATGTATATAGCAAAAGGTAAAAAACAAAGCAAAAAAATTAGAGCAGAGATTGCTGATGTGTATCAAAAATGGCAGGCAGCTTTGTATTTTGTAAAATAAATTTGCTGTTTTACTTGTTAAATTTTGTCAAGTTTCAAACCTGTAAGGTAAAATAGCCGTGTAATAAAACTGCTCAATTTTGACATTTACAATCATAAATTCTTCCCTCCTCTCACTTTCAAAATGCTTTATAGTTTATTGAAACAAATACGTGGTATAGGGTTATAATAAAGTAATATCAAATGTAAAGTAATAAAAACATTTCGAAAAGACTGGGTGAAGCGCTCTGAGAAAATAATTTTACATCCTATTACATAATATATAATTTCGCTTAGTTGAAGTCCTGCGGTGCTTTTGTTTTTCTATAAACGACTTTAATGCTGTTATCTCTAAGGTATCAATGTGAAATTCGTCCAAGTGTGATAGGCTAGAAGTAACTGTGTTTATATACGAGTAATATTAGTTGCAAAGTATCTCATTGACGTATAACTGAAAGGGAAGTAGAAGTGTGCATTATATCTAGAATGATCAGAAGTTCTTGTTTTTGAAATGTTTTCCCGGTTTTCCATTAGATCCTTTTGGGACGACAAAATGTCCCGATTTTTATTTTTATCGGAAACCTGTAATTTTTTTATAGTTGTATGCATCACTTTGAGCCTCCGACGACTGTTAATCAACAGATATGATATTTTTCTTTTGAACTGAGTAACTTCATCTGAAGCTGGCTGTAAAGCAGGTGAAATGATACCGTTGTTGCATACGTCATTGAGCACATGATTTTTCACATCCCAAAACGAAGAGAGACAGTTGAATGGAAATAGAAGGTGCTGTTTACAGTCGATGTTAAGACTTTAAAGTCTTGAAGTTTTTATTTAAAATAATTGAAGTTTTAAGATATGGAAATCTATATGTGTTCTAGTTTTATGCTTTCAAATTATGGTCATCTGACCTCGAAACGGCTCTCAAGATTAAACAAGTGTGAAATTGTACTCCCAGCTTGTTAGCATTAGCTAATAAGCACAAGTTGGACAGTAAGTCAAGATAACTTGAATGTAGGTATGCAGCAGGAAGAAGTGAGCAATGAGACTAAGTAGAATTCGAACCCAAGATTCTGCTTACTGTAAGATGTTTCAACCAATTTCAGCTAAAAAATGTGTCAGTTTCCACTTCCTTAGTTGAGAAGGGTGGAATTTTGGCAAGGCTTTTGAAAAAAAATATTTTTGGAAATTACAAACCAATTGATAAAACTCAATAATACTACTGAAATTCACATATTTTATTCCCCCTTACAATATGTTTACTCATTCCCCGTTTCCTTCAATATTTTATCAGCTTTAGCTGCATTTGGTCACAGGCACGTGGTTTAATATATTTTATAATGTGGAATGTCTTCAAATAGTGGGGACAGGAACGCTAATTGTGGGAAGACTGAAGGAGTAATAACTTACAAAAAAGTAAGAAGAATCTGACAATAAAGCAACGGTTTTACTTTTTACTACAGCACATTTTAATGCCAGACCAAATATCGTTGCATCTTTAGAAGAAAACAAGACTTCCTTAAAATTCCCCCCCCCCCCTTCAAAGTTAAATATCCAATGGTGTTGTTGAGGGAGAAGAATTTCTTCCTCAGTTTCATTACTTATCATTATTAGATAAATTTTAGTAGTTGCTTATTTTACTTACGCAAACCTCAAAAGTTCATACAAAAGCGATAATAAGGATGCAAATATAGCGAAAGGTCCAATATATATTTAAAAAATGTAAAAGGGAACTACTGTGAAAATGTTTTCCGAAAATAAATCCGGATCGAAGAGAGTTCGTCTGCATAAAAATTGAACATGTTTCACTTATCTGGACGCTTTGAACCAACTGATCTACCTAGTTATATGTTGAACATTACAAAATATTAATTTCACTTTGAATTTATTTTCAGTTTAAGCGTATCTTAAAAATTAGAAACTAAATATGAGGACCAATGTGCCTTTCAGATATATATATATTATTATCATTATTTATCTGTTTGGTTTTTTAAGTATAAAGTTACATAATGGTTATTTTTTGCTCTGCCAACTGTGGTTATGTAAACTCGATTTTTAGCGTTACAAAACCTCAGATTTACTGTTGAGCCACGGGGAAAGGGGCAATATTTCAACCTGTGTCGTTGAACATGAAAAACGTTTTACTTTTGACATACATAATTTTTGTCTATTTAGATGGAAAAGCGAAAACTATTTAGGTTTTATTAAGACTTACTGTTACTGGTTAGTTACTGTATTTTCGGTCTAGTTGTAATTTTGTGCCAGGATATCCCTATTTCGGAATGAAATCGTCTTGCGATAAGCTTTACTGGTATTAAGGGAACTCTATAGTACACGTTTTTTTTTCGGTGCAAGGTCTAAGTTTCTGTAAACCCACCACCGGTTTGTAGCACATAGCAGCATGTGTGAAAAATACAACGTGCGTCCTTGACTTTAATAACGTTTGAAATGTAATAAGAAACAGCAGAGAAGAAGACTGTTTTTTTTTTTACATTTGGTTTGAATTTCGCGCAAAGCTACTTGAAGGCCATCTGCGCTAGCCGTCCATAATTTAGCTGTGAAATTATGGACGGCTAGCGCAGATGGCCCTTGTGTAGCTTTGCGCGAAATTCAAACCAAATGTAAGAAAAACAGTCTTATTCTCTGCTGTTCCTTATTGCATTTTGGCCAGATGGTTAGGGCGCTCGACTCGCAATCTAAGGGTCGCGGGTTCGAATCCCCGTCACACCAAACATGCTTGCCCTTTCAGCCGTGGGGGCGTTATAATGTGACGGTCAATCCCACCATTCGTTGGTAAAAGAGTAGCCCAAGAATTGGCAGTGGGTGGTGATGACTAGCTGCCTTCCCTCTAGTCTTACACTGCTAAATTAGGGATGGTTGGCGCAGATAGCCGTCGTGTAGCTTTGCGCGAAATTCAAAACAAACAAACTTATTGAATTTTAAATGTTATTAAAGTGAAGGACGCACGTTGTATTTTTCACACATGCTGCTATGTGCTACAAACCGGTGGAGGGTTTACAGAAACTTAGACCTTGCACCGAAAAAAACGTGTACTATAGACGGCTAATCATTACCACTTACCGCCAACTCTTGGGGTACTCTTTTTACCAAAGAATAGTTGGAGTGATCGTCACATCATAACGCCCCCACGACTGAAAGAGTGAGCATGTTTGGTGGGATGGGATTCGAACCCGCGACTCGCATATTGCGAGTCAAGCGCCCTAACCACCTGGCCATGCCGGGGCCAGTTTTAACAAGCAGGCGGAATAGTAAGAATTCAAAATTGCTGCAGTTTGATTCATCAGTTTCAAAATAAAATCGTGGAAGAATTGCCGTAACAATAAACAAGACGCGGTATATCAGATTCTTTGAAAAAAAAAATACTAGTTATTAACTTGAAGTTCAGAAAGTTTATGAAACTGAACTTTATATCAATGATATACATACTGTTGCGTCATCGAGTCACATGACTACTGTGACGCAACGTTTCTAGAACTATCATGTACTTTGGCGAATGTTCTAGTTCTTACTAGATATAGGGTAGGTTGGTATATAAAAGAGGGGAATGTAATGTGTGGGTAGATATTGAGTAATTGAACTGCAGTCAGAGAGCACGAGAGACGTTACAGCGTTTGTTTAGCTCGATTGTTGAAGTTGAGTTTATCGGTAAAGTTATATTTGGAAAGAATAAACTAGTTTTATTAAGAAAGGAGTTGTGTCGCTTAAGTTTCGTCGGAACGAAGTTACGGAAAGTTAATTAACAAACGGGGACGTAACAATACCATCCATCAATTACTTATTTGTTTGTCGTTGTTTTTTGTTTTGTTTTTTCTCGTAAAATTTATCAAAGCTTCAAATCTGGTCATTTGCAAATGTTAGAGAAAGTTTTATTTTTAAAACGCTTTTAGGACATACTAAAAAGAAAACCATTAGGTTACGTAACAAATGAACATGCACTTTATCTATTTTAACTACGGTTTAATTTGTGATTATTTTGTAGAATTAAAACAAATTGTAATGCGTAATCGCTAAACACATTGACTCGTGCATGCACACACACGAATAGATATAGCTGAGTCCTAAAAATCATTTTTTTAGAATAACATTCACAAGATGATGAAATTCTTCTAAATTTCATTCATTGGGACCTGATTTCGTTATATATTTAATTAAATTGAGGAGATTCGTTCTACTCTTTCTTAGGCAAAGGTCGGCTGTTGTACTCCAACCACTCGTGTAAACAAATTTACATTTTAATGAAATTGATATAATTTTTGAATAAGTTAATCTTGTGATGTTCTCTGTAATTACGTAGTTTTCAGCCCCCTCACACATCTCCTTGGTAAGATTTTCATATGGTTAACAATCGCCATTAAATTGTTCTGACGCTAGTTAAGCCTACTTCACTCTTGCTAATGCAATATATTAAGTAGCCCAATCACAAATAAATGTGTACAGATATTTGATAAATAACTTACGCACAGATGTCACTACTTTCCACCTGAAACACATGTGTTAACTGGAAGAAAAAAATGCTTGAAGACTTCTTCTTTTTGTCAGAAGTACATAGTTCGATGAAGTATTTAACTGGTACTAAATCGACGTTTCGTAAAGCGTATGAACAAGTAACACAGACATTGTTTAACCCAACACAAAAGCTGCTGATTACCTATGGTTTGTGATAATTTTATCCGGCATGAAATGTAATAGTGATAGTAGGAATTATTTTTTTATCAAGAAAGAGGGGGGAGAGATCTGATACATTATTCTATTACATTGTTATTGTCAGTAACGTGCACGGGGGAGGGGGAGTATAGATTCAAGCTCCTGGCTTTATGCCCTAAAAGTGCCCTTTTTCTCTGTCATAAAAATTATCAACGACTACAAAAAGACACGCTTGATTCCACACCTTGCTTGCTGCGAGTCATTAGGAAAAAATATTCTGCATTAAAATGAATGGCACATAGGGACTTGTAGGTTTTTATAGTAAAAAAAGTAATTTTGATATGCTATTAAATGCTAATATTTAATATTTCGCTGTTTAGTTGTAGATCGTAAAAATGTCTTTAATACCAACTGAATATGAATAAAAGAGGATCTGTGTACCAAAGGAAATCCACAGCCCTATAGCCTTCTCTAATATACCCCCACCCCCAATAAAATGGCCTGACGTTCCTTGAAAAGTGCTCTTTTCTGTCAATTAGCTCCTGCCTTTTCAATGTCCTCCGCTTATTAGTGGTTGTTGTCCATTTCATTTTCACAAATTTTGTTCATTTAATTATAGAAGTTAAAAATTTTAGTATTTTTTACAATTTTTTTTGTTGCAATACTTAGTGTTTTGTAACCGTTATAATTTCAATCATTATAGTCTTAGTGATAGCTGAAAGTGTAATGTCATACTATTACTATTGAAAAGTTGCACGTGCTAAAGTTTCTCATATAACATGAGTTATGTAGTAAGTACTCAGTAAGCCGTGTACTGTGTTATAGTTTCATAAAGATGGTTACCTATTTGTTATATACAGTATGCATTGTGGAGTTTACTGATTCACAAAATTACAGATAAAAGCGTTATATTTTGTTTACTTTTTGACACTTCTTTCGGTGTAAGTTCATATAAGGCTGTATAGACTTATTACAAACAGTAATGTTACAACGCTCTGATGCTCTCAGGCAGGGCACCCTCACCCCACCCAAATTGCACCCATAATGCTATAAAGTATATCTAGAAGATGTAAAAACAACCAGAAAAAAACAACATTATAATGCACCATTTTCAGCTAAAATTATAAAACATTTTTTGGGGGGAGGCATTTCCTGGACACCCAGTATGACTTCGTCGTTCATTTTTTTTTTTTACATCCAAAAGTAGCTAGCGTATATATTTCTGCCTACTCCCTATTTTGTATAAGTTCTCTATATCATATAGACCAGATTCATGTAACTACAAGTCTAAACAAGTAAGTTTGCATGTCGTCGTTCGAAGCAGCAGCTTTACGAACTGTTTCCAATTAGAAGAAGTAAGTTGATACGTCGTTGTTGTAATAAGCAGCAAGTTTGTGAATTGTTTCTAATTAAAAGATGTTTGCAAGTTGCCGTTGAAAGCAGCGGTTTTATGAACTGTTTCTAATTAACAGATTCAGCAGTCTCAAGTATACGTCTTCTGTTCGCATCGAACCTAAGTTGACATTGAATTCTATCATCATCGGACTTTTGATCTAAACATAGATGGAGAGTATATACACAAGTCTAAATGCATTTATGAGTGTGGGTCTGTTACATTACTTAACTATCACACACGTTTTTCTACATGTGATTTTTTATTTTTACTTTCAAATCTGTGTTCTTAATAACCATGATTCCAATGTGAATGTACGAGAGAGACCTTTTTGTTGTTCATTTATAATAACTGAATCTGCAGATATGTGTTGATCAAGACAAGAAAAGAGATGATGTTTCTCACTCAAGACTAATAACTACATTTAATGTATGTTTCTACTGTTACGTCTCCCTTCGTTAGTTAATTTTCCGTAAATTCGTTCCAACGAAACTTTAGCGACACAAG